>NW_025756243.1:0-6755 GCF_021184085.1 Oncorhynchus gorbuscha
TTTTGCTACTCCTTATCTCCACGTTGTCTCCTTTGGCCACGGGCTTGAGCCGGGTTCGTGACATCGGCAAGGACTAGGGAGTAAGTTTCTGGGGATAAAAAGAAACGGGAATAGAGCTAGGAACAGGCAAAATCCTAGAGGAAAACCTGTATCAGTCTCCTTTCCAACATACACTGGGAGAAAAAATTCACCTTTCAGCAGGACAATAACCTTAAACACAAGGCCAAATATACACTGGAGATGCTTACCAAGATGACATTGAATGTTTCTGAGTGGCCTGTTACAGTTTGACTGAAATCGCCTTGAAAATCTATGGTAAGACTTGAAAATAGCTGTCTAGCAGTGATCAACAACCAACTTCACAGAGCTGGAAGAAGGTTTAAAAATAATAAAGTGCAAATATAGTACACCAGGTGTGTACAGAGCTCTTAGAGATTCTACCTAGAAAGACTCACATCTGAAATCGCTGACAAAGGTGATTCTAACACGTATTGACTCAGGGGTGTGAATGCTTATAAAATTAATTCGATATTTATTTATTTCATTTCCCTAAAAAATCAAACATTTTAAAAACATGTATTCCCTTTGTCATTTTAGGTGTTGTGTAGATGGTTGAAAATAAATATGATTTAATCCATTTTGAATTAGTCTTTAACACAGCCAAATGTAGAAAAAGGGGTATGAACACTTTTTCTGTAGGTACTGTAAACTTCTGGATAATCATATATTTTTTTTGATGACGTTCATAAGCCATTGCATCTTTCTTTCCTTGATCTAAGATTTTACAGTGTCAAATGATCAGTACTTGGACTCAAATGCAAAATATAGGATTTTGAGAAAAAAAAAAAAACAATCAGATATATATTTAATAATTTTTTATTTTTCATATAAAATAGTTTTTTTCATTTTGTGATGACACATTCCTACAATTTCTTGAAAACATCTTCAAGACACATCATAGAGTGTGGGTTATATAAAACCTTCATAGAAGCAATCTGCAAACAAATGCATTTCTTACAGATACATATCTTAAAATGTGATATGAGTATTTCAATGTTGTAAATTGGCAGGAATCACACAAAAACAGGCTTGAATATCAAGCAAATCAATTAAAGATTTGCAAGTCATAAACAAGAAAATATTAGTGAAATTCCTTCACAGAAGGATAGTGTTGCATAATTCAAGAATTGAACATTCTTTGTGCGCTTTCTCACCCAATGTGGGTAATAAATAAACTAATGGGTCCATGATGAATGATAATTCAAGACAAATCTTCAAAGAAGATAAATTCACTCAAAAAACATCAAAAATATTATGAAATGAATTGTTCCTTTGTGGTTGTTTTGCATTTTCTGAACAATGCAGATTATAAACCATCTTTAGCAGATTGAGGAATTTCGGTCTTAAATAGTAAGAATAACTTTACGTGATACTCATGTTACATGAAAAGTGAGGATATTTCCTCAGAGAGGAAAATTGTCATGTTTTGTCATTTATTATCTTGTCTTGTCCCTGTGCTTCCATTCTATTCTCTGCTTTCCCTCTGCTGGTCTTATTAGGTTCTTTCCTTTCTATCCCTCTCTCTCTCCCTCCCTCTCTCACTCTCTCGCTCTCTTCTCTCTATCGCCGTTCCTGTCCCCTAGCTGTTCCTATTCCCCTAATCAATCATTTAGTCTTCCCACACCTGTTCCCCGATCCTTTCCCCTGATTAGAGTCCCTATTTCTTCCTTTGTGTTCCGTTCCTGTCCTGTCGGTTCCTTTTGTCTAGAATTCACCGTGCTGTGTTTGTGTATCGCCCCTGTCGTGTCGTGTTTTCCTCAGATGCTGCGTGGTGAGCAGGTGTGTCTGAGTCTGTCTGGTCAAGTGCCTTCCCTGAGGCAACCTGCTGTTCACCTGCTGTTCAAGATCGAGTCTCCAGTTTGTCCTCGCCATTTCGAGGAAAGTTGTGTTTTTTGTTTGTATTTACTTTACTGGGATTAAAGACTCTGTTTTCGCCAAGTCGCTTTGGGTCCTCTTTCACCTGCATGACAGAAGGAACTGACCAAGGAATGGACCCAGCGACTTCAGACGCTCGTTACACTGCCGTCGAGATCCAAGGAGCCATGCTCGGCAGACACGAGCAGGAATTGTCTGCTGCTCGCATGCCGTGGAGAACCTGGCCGCTCAGGTTTCCGACCTTCTGGACAGTTCCAGAGTCCACGTCTCGTGCCACCTGTTACTCCTGGCCTGCCGAGCCTCCAGAACCAGGGTTAATAACCCACCTTGCTACTCCGGGCAGCCCACTGAGTGCCGCTCCTTTCTCACGCAGTGTGAGATTGTGTTCTCTCTCCAACCCAACACATACTCTAGAGAGAGAGCTCGGGTTGCTTACGCTCATTTCACTTACTGGCCGGGCTCGAGAATGGGGCACAGCTATCTGGGAGGCAAGGGCTGATTGCTCAACAAGTTCCAGAACTTTAAAGAGGAGATGATTCGGGGGTTTTGACCGTCAGTTTTTGGTAGGAGGCTTCTAGGGCCCTGGCTTCCTTATGCCAAGGTGAACGGTCCATAACGGATTATTCTATTGAGTTTCGCACTCTTGCTGCCTCTAGTGAGTGGAACGAGCCGGCGCTGCCGCTCGTTTTCTGAGGGACTCCACGCAGTGGTTAAGGATGAGATTCTCCCCCGGGAGGTTCCTTCAGATGTGGACTTTGATTGCTCTCGCCATCCGCATAGAACGACGGGTAGATCTCGTCACCGGGCTCGTGGAAGAGAGTCGCATCAACGGTGTTTCCCTGCTCCGCATCGCAACCATCTCCTCCTCTGGCTCAGAGTCTGAGCCCATGCAGCTGGGAGGGATTCGTGATCTCGACTAAGGAGAGGGAACGGAGGATCACCAACCGCCTGTGCCTCTCTATTGCGGAGTTGCTGGACATTTTGTTAATTCATGTCCAGTAAAGCCAGAGCTCATCTGTAAGCGGAGGCTACAGGTGAGCGCAACTACTCAAGTCTCTCCATCAAGATCCTGTACTACTTTGTCGGTCCATCTACGCTGGACCGGTTCGGTGCTACATGTAGTGCCTTGATAGACTCTGGGGCTGAGGGTTGTTTCATGGACGAAGCATGGGTTCGGAAACATGACATTCCTTTCAGAGAGTTAGAGAAGCCTACGCCCATGTTCGTCTTAGATGTTAGTCATCTTCCCAGTATCAGATTTGAGACACTACCTTTAACCCCTCACAGTATCTGGTAACCACAGTGAGACTATTTTTTGATTTTTCGTTCACCGTTTACACCTGTTGTTTTGGGTCATCCCTGGCTAGTATGTCATAATCCTTCTATTAATTGGTCTAGTAATTCTATCCTATCCTGGAACGTTTCTTGTCATGTGAAGTGTTTAATGTCTGCCATCCCTCCCTGCTTTCTTCTGTCCCTACTCTCAGGAGGAACCTGGCGATTTGACAGGAGTGCCGGAGGAATATCATGATCTGCGCACGTCTTAGGTCGGTCCGAGCCAACTCCCTTCCTCCTCACCGGTCGATGATTGTAGTATTGATCTCCTTCCGGGGACCACTCCCTCCTCGGGGTAGACTATACTCTCTGTCGGCTCCCGAACGTAAGGCTCTCGAGGATTATTTGTCTGTGTCTTTGACGCCGGTACCATAGTGCCTTCTCCTCCGGCCGGGGCGGGGTTCTTTTTTGTTAAGAAGAAGGACGGTACTCTGCGCCCTGCGTGGATTATCGAGGGCTGAATGACATAACGGGGTTAAGCAGAATCGTTATCCGCTTCCCTTATGTCATCAGCCTTCGAGATTCTGCAGGGAGCCAGGTGCTTTACTGTTGGACCTTCGACCGCTTACCATCTCGTGCGCATCAGAGAGGGGGGGACGAGGGAAAACGGCGCTTAACACTCCGTTAGGCATTTGAGTACCGGGTTCTGGCCGTTGGTCTCGCCAACGCGCCAGCTGTTTTTCAGGCATTAGTTAATGATGTTCTGAGAGACATGCTGAACATCTTTTGTTTTTGTCTATCTTGGACGATATCCTGATTTTTTCTCCGTCACTCGAGATTCATGTTCAGCACGTCGACGTGTTCTACAGGGCCTTTAGAGAATTGTCTCTACGTAAAGTCTCAGTGCTCTTTCATGTCTCCTCCGCATTTTCTCGGTTCCGTTATTTCCGCTGAAGGCATTCAGATGGGATTCCGCTAAGGTCCAAGGTCAGTGATTGGGTCTGCCCAAGGTCACGTGTCGTAGTTGCAGCGCTTTAGGTTTCGCTAATTTCTATCGGCGTTTCATTCATTTCGGTCAAGTTGCTGCCCCTCTCACAGCTCTTACTTCTGTCAAGACGTGTTTTAAGTGGTCCGGTTCCGCCCAGGGAGCTTTTGATCTCTAAAAGAACGTTTTACGTCCGCTCCTATCCTCGTTAATTCTGACGTCACTAGACACCATTGTCGAGGTTGACGCCAGAGGTAGGCGGGGGAGCCATTCTATCCCAGCGCTTTCCAGTCTGACGCATAAGGTTCATCCTTGCGCTTATTTTTCTCATCGCCTGTCGCCATCTGAGCGCAACTATGATGTGGGTAAATCATGAACTGCTCGCCATCCGCTAGCCCTAGCTTAATGGCTTACAGTGGTTGAGGGGGCGACTGCTCTTTTGTCGCTTGGACAGACCATAAGAACCTTTGAGTACATGCCCGTACAAGCTCGTTGGGCGTTGTTTTTCGCTGCTTGAAGCCAGGATTTCTTTGTCCGGTAGCAAGAACACCAAGCCTGATGCCTTATCCCGCCTGTTTAGTTCTTCTGTGGCTTCTACCGATCCCGAGGATTCTTCCTTATGGGCGTGTTGGCTGGTTAACAGTCTGGGGAATTGGAAAGACAGGTTACAAGCACTCACGCACACCCGCGCGCTTGTCCTAGTAACTCCTTTCGCTCCTGCTTCCACTGCCTGGCTGCTCTTCAGTGGGCTCACTCTGCCAAGTTAGCTGGTCATCCCGGTGTTCGAGGCACTCTTGCGTCTATTCGCCAGCGCTTTTGGTGGCCGACTCAGGAGCGTGACACGCGCCCGCTTCGTGGCTGCTTGTTCGGACTGCGCGCAGACTAAGTCGGGTAACTCTCCTCCTGCCGGTCGTCTCAGACCGCTCCCCATTCCTTCTCGACCATGGTCTCACATCGCCCTAGACTTCATTACCGGTCTGCCTTTGTCTGCGGGGAAGACTGTGATTCTTACGGTTGTCGATAGGTTCTCTAAGGCGGCACATTTCATTCCCCTCGCTAAACTTCCTTCCGCTAAGGAGACGGCACAAATCATTATCGAGAATGTATTCAGAATTCATGGCCTCCCGTTAGACGCCGTTTCAGACAGAGGCCCGCAATTCACGTCACAGTTTTGGAGGGAGTTCTGTCGCTTGATTGGTGCGTCCGTCAGTCTCTCTTCCGGGTTTCATCCCCAGTCTAACGGTCAAGCAGAGAGGGCCAATCAGACGATTGGTCGCATACTACGCAGCCTTTCTTTCAGAAACCCTGCGTCTTGGGCAGAACAGCTCCCCTGGGCAGAATACGCTCACAATTCGCTTCCTTCGTCTGCTACCGGGTTATCTCCGTTTCAGAGTAGTCTGGGTTACCAGCCTCCTCTGTTCTCATCCCAGCTTGCCGAGTCCAGCGTTCCCTCCGCTCAAGCGTTTGTCCAACGTTGTGAGCGCACCTGGAGGAGGGTGAGGTCTGCACTTTGCCGTTACAGGGCACAGACTGTGAGAGCCGCCAATAAACGCAGGATTAAGAGTCCAAGGTATTGTTGCGGCCAGAGAGTGTGGCTTTCCACTCGCAACCTTCCTCTTACGACAGCTTCTCGTAAGTTGACTCCGCGGTTCATTGGTCCGTTCCGTGTCTCCCAGGTCGTCAATCCTGTCGCTGTGCGACTGCTTCTTCCGCGACATCTTCGTCGCGTCCATCCTGTCTTCCATGTCTCCTGTGTTAAGCCCTTTCTTCGCACCCCCGTTCGTCTTCCCTCCCCCTCCCGTCCTTGTCGAGAGCGCACCTATTTACAAGGTACATAAGATCATGGACATGCGTTCTCGGGGACGGGGTCACCAATACTTAGTGGATTGGGAGGGTTACGGTCCTGAGGAGAGGAGTTGGGTTCCGTCTCGGGACGTGCTGGACCGTTCACTCATTGATGATTTCCTCCGTTGCCGCCAGGATTCCTCCTCGAGTGCGCCAGGAGGCGCTCGGTGAGTGGGGGTACTGTCATGTTTTGTCATTTATTATCTTGTCTTGTCCCTGTGCTTCCCATTCTATTCGTTTCCCTCTGCTGGTCTTATTAGGTTCTTTCCCTCTTTCTATCCCTCTCTCTCCCCTCCCTCTCTCACTCTCTCGCTCTCTCTCTCTCTATCGTTCCGTTCCTGCTCCCAGCTGTTCCTATTCCCCTAATCAATCATTTAGTCTTCCCACACCTGTTCCCGATCCTTTCCCTGATTAGAGTCCCTATTTCTTCCTTTGTGTTCCGTTCCTGTCCTGTCGGTTCCTTGTCTAGAATTCACCGTGCTGTGTTTGTGTATCGCCCTGTCGTGTCGTGTTTTCCTCAGATGCTGCGTGGTGAGCAGGTGTCTGAGTCTGTCTGGTTCAAGTGCCTTCCCGAGGCAACCTGCTGTTCACCTGCTGTTCAAGATCGAGTCTCCAGTTTGTCCTCGTCATTTCGAGTGAAAGTTGTGTTTTTTGTTTGTATTTACTTTACTGGATTAAAGACTCTGTTTTCGCCAAGTCGCTTTTGGGTCCTCTT
>NW_025756244.1:0-6754 GCF_021184085.1 Oncorhynchus gorbuscha
GACACTATAACACTCTATTATACACTATAACACTCTATACACTATAACACTCTATAACTATATTACACTATATACACTATAACATTCTATAACACTCTATACACTATAACACTCTATAACACTCTATATACTATAACACTCTATACAATATAACACTCTATACACTATAACACTCTATAATACTCTCTACACTATAATGCTCTTTAACACTCTCTACAATATACCACTCTATACACTATACCACTCTATATACTATAACACTCTATAACACTCTATACACTATACCACTCTATAACACTCTCTACACTATAACACTCTATAACATTCTATACACTATTACACGTGGTTTCCAAGATGGCATAGCAGTTCAGATGTCTTTTGTCCTCGTCTTGTCGTGCCCCGTATATATATATTTACAACTTTTTTCACATACATTTTATTTTTATTTTCCATCAACTCATCTTCAAAACACTCTCCTGCAACCCGCCTCACCAATTTATATTTATAAAAATATTATTTGCCTCAAATCTGTAATCTTCCAAGAAGCTAGCCAGAAACTCCAAGAAGCTAGCCCAGAAGCTAACCAGAAGCCAGTTCAGAAGCTAGTTAGCTTCTTTACTGGCTGAATCGTTAGTATTCAGCTAACCGCAGTTTGTGGTCATCAGCTATCCTTTAGCTCGAAAATCTATCGGCAGTTTTTGTATGGCGCAATGTGAGACTTTCGAAGCGGAACATGCCGGACCAATTTTTCTCTCCATGTCCTAGTTTCAACTGCTCTCTGGACATTCATACCTGGATCCACAGCTAACTAGCTGCTATCCGTGTGACTATCGACTTTTAGTCGATTCCGGAGCAAACATCAATTATTCGGAGCTAGCCAGCTCCGTCAATCACTCCTGAGTTCCATCAATCACTCTTGGGCTGCAGTCACCTATCCGGACCCGTTTTACTGCCTACGCGGGCCACCGAGGCCTTCACAACTGGACTGCCGCGTTATCTACCGAAGGAGTTATCCGGCTGGCTCCTCCGTCGCGGCGATTACCTGAACGGCCATCTGCGGCCTGCTAACCGTTAGCTGTCTTACCGGCTGCTATCTGAATAGACAATCGGACAATTGATTTGTTTTTTATTATTATTATGTTTTCTTCTTGGGCCTCTATAACTATATCTATTGTTTTTATTGTTGTTGTTTGTGATTTGGATTAATCCCCTCTACCACCACGGAACCCCACTAATCTACTGACGGAATGCAAGAGGTGGCTAATAACAGACCTCATCCTATGCTAGCTTGCTACCGATGGCCTGGCTAGCTGTCTAAATCGCCGTGACCCCCAACCAACCTCTCCACTCACTGGACCCTTTTTGATCACTGACTAAGCATGCCTCTCCTTAATGTCAATATGTCTTGTCCATTTGCTGTTCTGGTTAGTGTTTATTGGCTTATTTCACTGTAGAGCCTCTAGTCCTGCTCACTATACCTTATCAACCTAGTTCCACCACCCACACATGCAATGATATCTCCTGGTTTCAATGATGTTTCTAGAAAATATCTCTCTCTCTTCATCACTCAATACCTAGAGTTTTACCTCCACTGTATTCACATCCTACCATACCTTTGTCTGTACATTATACCTTGATGCTATTTTATCGCCCCAGAAACCTCCTTTTACTCTCTGTTCCAGACGTTCTAGACGACCAATTCTTGTGCCTTTAGCCGCACCCTTATTCTACTCCTCCTATGTTCCTCTGGCGATATGAGGTGAATCCAGGCCCTGCAGTGCCTAGCTCCACTCCGATTCCCAGGCTCTCTTTTGTGACTTCTGTAACCGTAATAGCCTTGGTTTCATGCATGTTAACATTGAAACTATCCTCCCTAAGTTTGTTCTATTCACTGCTTTAGCACACTCTGCCAACCCGGATGTTCTGGCTGTGTCTGAATCCTGGCTTAGGAAGACCACCAAAAGTTCAGAGTTTTAATTCCAAACGACAACGTTTTCAGACAGATAGAACTGCACCAAAGGGGCGGTGTTGCAATCTACTGCAAAGATAGCCTGCAGATACAAATACTTAGGTGTCTGGTTAGACTGTAAACTCTCCTTCCAGACCCATATCAAACATCTCAGTCAAAGTTAAATCTAGAATTGACTCCTGTTTGACAAAGCATCCTTCACTCATGCTGCCAAACATACCTTAACCAAACTGACCATCCTACCAATCCTCGACTTTGGCGATGTCATTTACAAAATAGCCTCCAATACCCTACTCAACAAATTGGATGCAGTCTATCACAGTGCAATCCGTTTTGTCACCAAAGCCCCATATACTACCCACCATTGCGACCTGTACGCTCTCGTTGGCTGGCCCTTGCTTCATACTCGTCGTAAACCCACTGCTCCATGTCATCCTACAAGACCCTGCTAGGTAAAGTCCCCCTTATCTCAGCTCGCTGGTCACCATAGCATCTCCCACCTGTAGCACTGGCTCCAGCAGGTATATCTCTCTAGTCACCCCCAAAACCAATTCTTTCTTTGCGCCTCTCCTTCCAGTTCTCTGCTGCCAATGACTGGAGCGAACTACAAAATCTTTGAAACTGGAAACACTTACCTCCCCTCACTATCTTTAAGCACCAACTGTCAGAGCAGCTCACAGATTACTGCACCTGTACATAGCCCACCTATAATTTAGCCCAAACAACTATCTCTTTCCCAGCTGTATTTAATTTATTTATTCATTTTGCTCCTTTGCACCCCATACTTTGCACATTCTTCCATTGCAAAACTACCATTCCAGTGTTTTTACTTGCTATATTGTATTTACTGCGACCATGGCCTTTTTGCCTTTACCTCCCTTCTCACCTCATTTGCTCACATTGTATATAGACTTGTTTATACTGTATTATTGACTGTATGTTTGTTTTACTCCATGTGTAAGTCTGTGTCGTTGTATCTGTCGAACTGCTTTGCTTTATCTTGGCCAGGTCGCAATTGTAAATGAGACCTTGTTCTCAACTTGCCTACCTGGTTAAATAAAGGGAAAAAAATAATAATAAACTCTATAACACTCTATACACTATAACACTACATACACTAAAACACTCTATAACTCTATAACACTCTATACACTATAACACTACATACACTAAAACACTCTATAACTCTATAACACTCTATACACTATAACACTACATACACTATAACACTATAACACTCTATACACTATAACACTACATACACTAAAACACTCTATGGCTCTATGGCCTCTATACACTATAACACTACATACACTATAACACTATAAACACTCTACAACTATAACACTACATACACTAAAACATCTATAACTCTATAACATCTTATACACATAAATACTCACATACACTATGTGCACTATAACACTCTTATACACTATAACACTACATACATCTATACACTACAATACTCTACACACTATAACACTGCATACACTATAACACTTATAACTCTATAACACTCTATACACTATAACACTCTATACATTATAACACTTCCTACACTATAACACTCATACACTATAACATCACATACACTATAACACTTTGAGAACTCTATAACACTTCAATTAAATACTCACATACATTATAAATACTTTCTACACTATAAGTAACACTCTACACTATAACACTCTATAACACTCTATACTCTATAACACTCTCTACACTATAACACTCTATAACACCTCTACACTATAACAATCTATAGCCACTTATACTCTATAAATACCTATACACTATAACACTACATACACTATAACACTCTATAACTCTATAACACTCTATACAATATAACACTCTATACATTATAACACTCTCTACACTATAACACTCTACACTATAACACTCTACACGATAAATAATAACACTCTATACTCTATAACATTTACACACTATACCTATAACAATCTATAACTCTATAACACTCTATAACTCTCTATAACACTCTATACTCTATAACTATAACACTCTATACACTATAACACTCTATACATTATAACACTCTACACTATAACACTACATACATTATAACACTCTCTACACTATAACACTCTACACTATAACACTCTATAACACTCTATACACTATAACACTCTACACACTATAACATCTATATTCTATAACATCTATAAGCTCTATAACACTCTAAAATCTCTCTATAACACTCTATACACTATAACCTCTATACACTATAACACTCTGTACACTATAAGACTCTCTACACTATAACACTCTTCAACACTCTACCACTATAACTATAACACTCTATACACTATAACACTCTATACACTATAACACTCTGTACACTATAAGACTCTACACTATAACACTCTTCTAATAACACTCTTTAACAACAATATAACATCATATACTATAACACTCTATACACTATAACACTCTATAATACTCTATACACTATAACACTCTATACACTATAACACTCTATACACTATAACACTCTATACAATTATAACACTCTTTAACACCTCTACAATATAACACTCTATATACTATAACACTCTATACACTATAACACTTCTATACACTATAACACTCTATACACTATAACACTCTTATACACTATAACACTCTTTAACACTCTACAATATAACACTTATATACTATAACACTCTATACACCATAACACTCTATACACTATAACACTCTATACACTATAACAATTTCTATACACTATAACACTCTATACACTATAACACTCTATACACTATAAATACTCTCTCTACACTATAACACTACATACATTATAACACTCTCTACACTATAACACTCTACACTATAACACTCTATAACACTCTATACACTATAACACTCTACACACTATAACACTCTATACTCTATAACAATCTATAACTCTATAACACTCTATAACTCTCTATAACACTCTATACACTATAACACTCTATACACTATAACACTCTATACACTATAACACTCTGTACACTATAAGACTCTCTACACTATAACACTCTTCAACACTCTCTACAATATAACACTCTATATACTATAACACTCTATACACTATAACACTCTATAATACTCTCGACACTATAACACTCTATACACTATAACACTCTATACACTATAACACTCTATACACTATAACACTCTTTAACACTCTCTACAATATAACACTCTATATACTATAACACTCTATACACTATAACACTCTATACACTATAACACTCTATACACTATAACACTCTATACACTATAACATCTTTGTATGTCTACGGTATGACATCTGTAATGCTGTGACGTCTGTGCATATGACATCTGTATATGGCCTCTGTGCATATGACATCTGTGCATATGACATCTATGCACTGTAATATCTGTGCGCTATGACATCTATGCATATGGCATCTATGCGCTGTGGCTATCTGTGCGCATGACATCTGTGCGCTATGGCCACTCTATGCACTATATTTATCTGTACACTGTGCTCTATACACTATAAACACTCTATACACTATAACCTCTGTACCTAAAGACTCTCTACACTATAACCTCTATAACCTCCTCTACAATATAACCTCTGTAATACTACTCTATGCACTACGCTTATCTATAACACTCTATACTCTATAACACTCTATACACTATAACACTCTATACACTATAACACTCTATACACTATAACACTCTATAATACTCTCTACACTATAACACTCTATACACTATAACACTCTATACACTATAATACTCTACACTATAACACTCTATACACTATAACACTCTATATACTATAACACTCTACACACTATAACAGTCTATAACACTCTATACACTATAACACTCTATACACTATAACACTCTATACACTGTAACACTAACACTCTATAACACTCTATAACACTCTATAACACTCTATACACTATAACACTATATACTCTAACACTCTATAACACTCTATACACTATAACACTCTATACACTATAACACTCCCTACACTATAACATTCTGTAACTCTATAACACTCTCTACAATATAACACTCTATATACTATAACACTCTATACACTATAACACTCTCTACACTATAACACTCTCTACACTATAACACTCTATACACTATAACACTCTATACACTATAACACTCTCTACAATATAACACTCTATATACTATAACACTCTATACACTATAACACTCTCTACACTATAACACTCTCTACACTATAACACTCTATACACTATAACACTCTATACACTATAACACTCTATACACTATAACACTCTATACACTATAACACTCTATAATACTATCTACACTACAACACTCTTTAACGCTCTCTACAATATAACACTCTATATAATATAACACTCTATACACTATACCACTCTCTACACTATAACACTCTCTACACTATAACACTCTATACACTGTAACACTATAACACTCTATAACACTCTATAACACTCTATAACACTCTATACACTATAACACTCTATACTCTATAACACTCTATAACACTCTATACACTATAACACTCTATACACTATAACACTCCCGACACTAACACTCTATAACTCTATAACACTCTCTACACTATAACACTCTATACACTATAACACTCCATACTCTATAACACTCTATAACACTCTATACACTATAACACTCTATACACTATAACATTCTATACACTATAACACTGTATACACTATAACACCCTATAACTCTATAGCACTCTATACACTATAACACTCC
>NW_025756245.1:0-6754 GCF_021184085.1 Oncorhynchus gorbuscha
ACAGAGACAACAACCAGGCTAGCTCTAACACACTGTTATTACTGAACAGAGACAACAACCAGGCTAGCTCTAACGCACTGTTATTACTGAACAGAGACAACAACCAGGCTAGCTCTAACGCACTGTTATTACTGAACAGAGACAACAACCAGGCTAGCTCTAACGCACTGTTATTACTGAACAGAGACAACAACCAGGCTAGCTCTAACGCACTGTTATTACTGAACAGAGACAACAACCAGGCTAGCTCTAACGCACTGTTATTACTGAACAGAGACAACAACCAGGCTAGCTCTAACGCACTGTTATTACTGAACAGAGACAACAACCAGGCTAGCTCTAACGCACTGTTATTACTGAACAGAGACAACAACCAGGCTAGCTCCTAACGCACTGTTATTACTGAACAGAGACAACAACCAGGCTAGCTCTAACGCACTGTTATTACTGAACAGAGACAACAACCAGGCTAGCTCTAACGCACTGTTATTACTGAACAGAGACAACAACCAGGCTAGCTCTAGCAGCACTGTTATTACTGAACAGAGACAACAACCAGGCTAGCTCTAAGCAGCACTGTTATTACTGAACAGAGACAACAAACCAGGCTAGCTCTAACGCACTGTTATTACTGAACAGAGACAACAACCAGGCTAGCTCTAACGCACTGTTATTACTGAACAGAGACAACAACCAGGCTAGCTCTAAACGCACTGTTATTACTGAACAGAGACAACAACAGAGCTAAGCTCTAACGCACTGTTATTACTGAACGAGACAACAACCAGGCCATCAGCATGTTTATTACTGAACAGGACCATATTAGATAGCTCTAGCACTGTTATTACTGAACAGAGACAACAACCAGGACAATAGCCGCACTGTGTTCCTGAGCCAGGAGGACAGCAACTGACTAGCTCTAGCAGCACTGTTATTACTGAACAGAGACAACAAACCAGACTTCAATGCTGCGCTGTTATTACTGAACAGAGACAACAACCAGGCTAGCTCTAACGCACTGTTATTACTGAACAGAGACAACAACCAGGCTAGCTCTAACGCACTGTTATTACTGAACAGAGACAACAACCAGGCTAGCTCTAACGCACTGTTATTACTGAACAGAGACAACAACCAGGCTAGCTCTAACGCACTGTTATTACTGAACAGAGACAACAACCAGGCTAGCTCTAACGCACTGTTATTACTGAACAGAGACAACAACCAGGCTAGCTCTAACGCACTGTTATTACTGAACAGAGACAACAACCAGGCTAGCTCTAACGCACTGTTATTACTGAACAGAGACAACAACCAGGCTAGCTCTAACGCACTGTTATTACTGAACAGAGACAACAACCAGGCTAGCTCTAACGCACTGTTATTACTGAACAGAGACAACAACCAGGCTAGCTCTAACGCACTGTTATTACTGAACAGAGACAACAACCAGGCTAGCTCTAACGCACTGTTATTACTGAACAGAGACAACAACCAGGCTAGCTCTAACCGCACTGTTACTGAACAGAGACAACAACCAGGCTAGCTCCTAACGGCACTGTTATTACTGAGACAGGAGACAACAATGGAGCTAGCTCCTAGCATATTACTGAACAGAGACAACAATAGGCTAGCTCTAACACACTGTTACTGAACAGAGACAACAACCAGGCCATCCTTTGCTGTTTATTACTGAACAGGACAACTACCAGGCTAGCTCTAGCAGCACTGTTATTACTGAACAGAGACAACAACCAGGCTAGCTCTAACGCACTGTTATTACTGAAAGACAGGACAGCAACCAGACTAGCTCTAGCAGCACTTCAGTATTACTGAACAGAACCAACAACCAGACTAGCTCCCTAGCACTGTTATTACTGACAGAGACAACAACCAGGCTAGCTCTAACGCACTGTTATTACTGAACAAAGAGAACAACCAGGCAACAACCAGACTAGCTCTAACGCACTGTTATTACTGAACAGAGACTAACAATGTTACTGAACAAGGACAACAACCAGGCTAGCTCTAACACACTGTTATTACCATACTGCTCCTGCTCTGATGCGTTCTCACAGACCAGAGGGGCTGGGCGTTCACTCATCAATTACCCTGTGTTGATCATGACAAGAGGCGGCGACCTGACCAGCGCTGGTCCTCTTGTGACTGTAAAGGTTTTAATCAAGTAATAAAGTTGCCATTATTCTGTAAAAATAACAAGGGCCATCAATATCTTGAATGTCAAATGAAAGTAATGGGAAGACAAAACATGCTGCCTTTCCTGTGATTTAGGTTGCTGGGACAATAACTACAATGTCCCTGGCTACTTCAAAGTAGATCATATTTCTGGTTCTGAACTGAATGTTTGTGACTCTTACTCTTTCCCAGCTATCTCGCTTCCTTTAGTAACCAGAATACACTTATATTATGATCATAATCAGAACCAGAAATATCTACTTGAAAGCCAGACACATGTTTATCCACCCGGGACTTTTGATTTGACATTCAGATATTGACAGCTTGGAAACAGGGTGTCCGCCGGTGTCTATGAGCCAGTTGTGATTGAGAGCCATTAGGACTGGTGAAGATGTGAGTTTAAGTTGAGGCCTCTGTGGTCAAGCTTGTGGACTAACTCCAGAAACATATGGTAGTTTGTAAGTCGCTCTGGATAAGAGCGTCTGCTAAATGATGACTTAAATGTAAATGTAATGTAAATGATTGGGGCTTGGTAGAGTATTACTGGTGTTCATGTGATTCCCATGTTTTATGTCTCCGAGTCTTTCACAGATTTGATTTCCCAAGTGTAATATGACTCAGGGAAGGGAGACATGCATGTTAGAAGTCCACCCCGTGCCTACCCCGTGCCTACCCCGTGCCAACCCCGTGCCTACCCCGGCCATCAACACAAGTGCTGTGGAACTGTCCTCTTAGTCAAATGGTTAAGATTGGTTGGTTCCTCCTGTTGGAGACTCGGGTTCAGATCTCGGCTGGTTCGACGGACAACCAAGTTGTCTTTGGCCATTTCCAACACTGACGCTTCTTGACTCTTTCTTCCCATAGTGCCCCAGTCCTAGTAGCCTCTTGGGTTTTTCCTCTGAGCAGGATTGGGCGGGGCCAGCTCCTTATCCAGGACTGGATAATGGGGTCAGAGCTCTGTCACCCAGGCTGGCATCCCACTGCTTATTTTGGACTGCCAACATGTAAAGGATAAACCTCACTGGGGTTCTCCTGTCCTGGCCACTGTCTGTGTGTGTGATATATTCCTGGAGACTGAACCCAAAGCACAACATCAATGGCATGGCCTTCACAGAGGCATGCATAAGTAAGCATTTCTTGTCCGTCTGAGACAGGGTGAATGGATACGATCATGATCAGTCATTGATTTGTTCACATTCAAAGTGGGCATTAGAGTTGTTTAAATAAAACGTTAGCATTAGGCTACTTACTGCAGTTAAATACAAATGATTGCGTTTTTCGTTGTTTTAAATACACAAGCCAGAGAGAAAGTTTGATTTAGTTTGCCTGGTACCATGGAACCAATGGAATCGTCTCAAAAGTGTCAAATGAAATTAAAGCCAGTCTCATTTTTCCAGGAAATTAAAATATTGAAATAGATCCCTTGTTTTTGCACAACTGCTGTTTGAGGTCTACGCCACGAAATATAGCATACTAATTAAAATGTTACTGTTAAATGGCATGAATAGGGAGACGCTTGTATGTAACTGCTCAACCCCGCTGTCCAACAAAGTCCCCTTCCGTGTGATGAAACGGAAGTATGCTCACGGCTGTAGGATTAGAGACATTCAGGGCATTTTCGAGAAACTCACGTCCTACAGTTAACATGGCACATAATACACATATATAGTAAAACCGTCGTTGTACCTCTTGATATGTGGTTTAGTTCCATCATGCGTAAAACGCGTGCACAAGCGCAAACGAACACAATTCCATGGAACGCTTCATTGCACGGAACGAATGGATTCATTCTGCGCTGGCGGATGGTCAAGGAAAGCCAGGGGAAAACGCTGGACATTTGATCTCAAGAAAGTGCAGCCTTTTATTGAGCAATACGCATCACAGAGAGCATTTCGTTCAGAGAAGTGGTCATAGAGTAACAAATCATTTTTGGGAGACTGTTCAGCAACTGTTTGGCTATTTGATTTTGCAAAAGGTGCATCGAGCTAACTTATTACATCAAATGGATCATTATTTAATTGCCTTCAACAGTCTCTGTTTGATGCGCATGGTTGACATGATTTGAAAGAGTTGTGATGGTGGATTGAATAATTGGGCGGACACTTCACGTTTGTGCGTAATGAACAGGAATTGATAACGAAACCGGCAGTGGCCCTTCTCTGTGCTTGGGGAGAATTCGGGTGGGGGACACGCAGCCGATTTCATGTTTGCCACAATATTGGTTTATTCCCCGCAGCATTGACGTAAACAAGAACATACAACTCTGTAATATTAAGTTATAATTACTCTCAAATTTCAAAATACGCAAAACACGTAAAATGTGAATTATGTATGCAAATAAGGAAGACCCGACGTTGTTTCTATTCCAAAGAGCTTTCGTTGACGTTGACTGCCATTCCGATTTCCTTCAAACGCACGTCCTTCACCGGCAGACCTATTTAATCAGTTACACATTTTATTTGGTGTCAGTGAGTGGATACCAATTTTTCACAATATGAGCAACATTTAATAGAACAATTTAATCTAGTCTATCTATTTACAAAGGCAACCGTAGGCTATGTCTAAATGCGGGTTTAAAGACCCCTATTCCAAAGCAGTCGTGCAAATGGCTTCATTCCCTGACTCCGACTTGACTACATGTCCCCTATGCAAACAACTGTGCTGCTCCTTCTGCTCCACTCTCCTCCAACTCTTCTACCTCCTCGTCCCCGCTCCCCATACCTCAACTAGCTCATCTGACTCATCTCCAGGAAGTGGCCCACCAGTCTCTCCATGTGCCTCCATGCCTTCTTGCAGGCAGTGTCTGGAGGGCCAGCGGAACCCCGAAGACCCCTTGAAACCCGGTGCCCAACTTGTGACCTAAAGGTTCTAATGCCCGTATTGTGAGAGATGCCTGTCTCTCACAAACTTTTTATTAGCAACATGTTGATGCCGTGGTAACTGTCTGAGGGAGTAAACTATCAATATTTGTTAGCAGCAGGGGCAACAACTTGTCTCACAGACACAGCAGAGAGAGCCCCAGTAGCCTTTGCAACGAGGGCAATCCCGCTACCTCTCACTGCCGAGACTGCCAGGAGTACCTTTGTAACAACTGTGTATGGGCACACCAGAGGGTCCGGCTTACCAAAGACCATTTCATTGATAGACTAGTGGAGAGTCTGTTTCACCAACACCTGGGGAACCAAACCAACAACTCTAAGACCACTCCTACTGCCACTCTGAGTCCGTCCTCCTTCCAGTCGAGATACTCTCTGCTGCCTGTCTTTCAGGGGAGAGCATGACAATGCGGTAAGTTTCTCCATCTAACAGCAGTAATGTTGTTTAATATCATCATGAGATAGCCCCCATCCTCCCATATCCTCTGTCTGACCCACCACCTCTTCAAAGCCTAATGTGGGTTTGGGTGTTATTGACACCTCTTCAAAGCCTAATGTGGGTTTGGGTGTTATTGGACACCTCTTCAAAGCCTAATGTGGTTTTGGGTGTTATTGACACCTCTTCAAAAGCCTAATGTGGGTTTGGGTGTTATTGGACAATTCTTCAAAGCCTAATGTGGGTTTGGGTGTTATTGGGCCTAATGTGGGTTTGGGTGTTATTGGACACCTCTTCAAAGCCTAATGTGGGTTTGGGTGTTATTGGACAACTCAAATGGGATCTACCATTTGGGCTTGACATTCCATAGCAATATCACAGTCTCATAACACCAATTCCTCAGTCTCATAATACCAAAGTCATGGATAAAGTAGTTGGAGCAGTGTCTCTGCTGGGTGTACTTGGACTACAGCAGTGCAGTCCTCACTCCTGTCCATTGTCTAACGCCACTAGGTGTCATTCTGACGTCACTACTAGGCGCCATTCTGACGTCACTACTAGGCGCCATTCTGACGTTACCATTAGGTTTTCATTCTGACGTCACTACTAGGCGCCATTCTGACGTCACTACTAGGCGCCATTCTGACGTCACTACTAGGCGTCATTCTGACGTCACTACTAGGCGTCATTCTGACGTCACTACTAGGCGCCATTCTGACGTCACTACTAGGCGCCATTCTGACGTCACTACTTGGCGCCATTCTGACGTCACTACTAGGCGCCATTCTGACGTCACTACTAGGCGCCATTCGGACGTCACTACTAGGCGTCATTCTGACGGTCACTACTAGGCGCCATTCTGACGTCACTACTAGGCGTCATTCTGACGTCACTACTAGGCGTCATTCTGACGTCACTACTAGGCGTCATTCTGACGTCACTACTAGGCGCCATTCTGACGTCACTACTAGGCGCAATTCTGATGTCACTACTAGGCGCCATTCGGACGTCACTACTAGGCGTCATTCTGACGTCACTACTAGGCGCCATTCTGACGTCACTACTAGGCGTCATTCTGACGTCACTACTAGGCGTCATTCTGACGTCACTACTAGGCGTCATTCTAACGTCACTACTAGGCGCCATTCTGACGTCACTACTAGGCGCAATTCTGATGTCACTACTAGGCGCCATTCTGACGTCACTACTAGGCGCCATTCTGACGTAGTTGCCAGTGCAGACGTGA
>NW_025756246.1:0-6752 GCF_021184085.1 Oncorhynchus gorbuscha
CCTTCATGGTCGAATTGCTGCAAAGAAACCACTACTAAAGGACACCAATAAGAAGAAGAGACTTGATTGGGCCAAGAAACACGAGCAATGGACATTAGACCGGTGGAAATCTGGTCTTCGGTCTGATGAGCCAAAATTTGAGATTTTGGTTCAAACTGAAGTGTCTTTGTGAGACACAGAGTAGGTGAATGGATGATCTCTGCATGTGTGGTTCCCAACGTGAAGCACGGAGGAGGAGGGTGTGATGATGTGGGGTGCTTTGCTGGTGACACTGTCTGTGATCTATTTCAGAATCCAAGGCACACGTAACCAGCATGGCTACCACAGCATTCTGTAGCGATACTCCATCCCATCTGGTTTGTGCTTAGTGGGACTATCATTTGTTTTTCAACAGAACAATGACCTAACACACCTCCAGGTGGTGTAAGGGCTATTTGATCAAGAAGGAGTTTGGGATGAGTTGGATTGCAGGCTAAAGGAAAAGCAGCCAAGTGCTCAGCATATGTGGGAACTTCTTCAAGACTGTTGGAAAAGTATTACAGGTAAAGCTGGCTGAGGGAATGCCAAGAATGTGCAAAGCTGTCATCAAGGGAGGCTACTTTGAAGAATCTAAAATATATTGTGTCCAAACTTTTGACTGGTACTGTACAGCGTAGGTTGACAAACAGCTAATACCATGTCTTCAATGTAAAACATCAGCTTAGTGGTTTACAACATCAGCTTAGTGGTTTACAACATCAGCTTAGTGGTTTACAACATCAGCTTAGTGGTTTACAACATCAGCTTAGTGGTTTACAACATCAGCTTAGTGGTTTAAAACATCAGCTTAGTGGTTTACAACATCAGCTTAGTGGTTTAGAACATCAGCTTAGTGGTTTACAACATCAGCTTAGTGGTTTACAACATCAGCTTAGTGGTTTACAACATCAGCTTAGTGGTTTACAACAACAGCTTAGTGGTTTACAACATCAGCTTAGTGGTGTACAACATCAGCTTAGTGGTTTAAAACATCAGCTTAGTGGTTTAAAACATCAGCTTAGTGGTTTACTAAACATCAGCTTAGTGGTTTAAAACATCAGCTTAGTGGTTTACAACATCAGCTTAGTGGTTTACTAAACATCAGCTTAGTGGTTTAAAACATCAGCTTAGTGGTTTACAACAACAGCTTAGTGGTTTACAACATCAGCTTAGTGGTTTAAAACATCAGCTTAGTGGTTTACAACATCAGCTTAGTGGTTTACTAAACATCAGCTTAGTGGTTTACAACATCAGCTTAGTGGTTTACAACATCAGCTTAGTGGTTTACTAAACATCAGCTTAGTGATTTACAACATCAGCTTAGTGGTTTACTAAACATCAGCTTAGTGGTTTACAACATCAGCTTAGTGGTTTACTAAACATCAGCTTAGTGGTTTAAAACATCAGCTTAGTGGTTAGTTAGTGAAGGATTGATGGAGTAATGTAGTGGTAGTTAGTGAAGGATTAATGGAGTAATGTAGTGGTAGTTAGTGAAGGATTAATGGAGTAATGTAGTGGTAGTTAGTGAAGGATTGATGGAGTAATGTAGTGGTAGTTAGTGAAGGATTGATGGAGTAATGTAGTGGTAGTTAGTGAAGGATTAATGGAGTAATGTAGTGGTAGTTAGTGAAGGATTGATGGAGTAATGTAGTGGTAGTTAGTGAAGGATTAATGTAGTAATGTAGTGGTAGTTAGTGAAGGATTAATGGAGTAATGTAGTGGTAGTTAGTGAAGGATTAATGGAGTAATGTAGTGGTCGTTAGTGAAGGATTAATGGAGTAATGTAGTGGTAGTTAGTGAAGGATTGATGGAGTAATGTAGTGGTAGTTAGTGAAGGATTAATGGAGTAATGTAGTGGTAGTTAGTGAAGGATTAATGGAGTAATGTAGTGGTAGTATAGGATGATAGTAATGTAGTGGTAGTTAATGGAGTAATGTAGTGGTAGTTAGTGAAGGATTAATGGAGTAATGTAGTGGTAGTTAGTGAAGGATTGATGGAGTAATGTAGTGGTAGTTAGTGAAGGATTAATGGAGTAATGTAGTGGTAGTTAGTGAAGGATTGATGGAGTAATGTAGTGGTAGTTAGTGAAGGATTGATGGAGTAATGTAGTGGTAGTTAGTGAAGGATTGATGGAGTAATGTAGTGGTAGTGAAGGCTTGATGGAGTAATGTAGTGGTAGTTAGTGAAGGATTGATGGAGTAATGTAGTGGTAGTTAGTGAAGGATTAATGGAGTAATGTAGTGGTAGTTAGTGAAGGATTGATGGAGTAATGTAGTGGTAGTTAGTGAAGGATTGATGGAGTAATGTAGTGGTAGTTAGTGAAGGATTAATGGAGTAATGTAGTGGTAGTTAGTGAAGGATTGATGGAGTAATGTAGTGGTAGTTAGTGAAGGATTAATGGAGTAATGTAGTGGTAGTTAGTGAAGGATTAATGGAGTAATGTAGTGGTAGTTAGTGAAGGATTGATGGAGTAATGTAGTGGTAGTTAGTGAAGGATTAATGGAGTAATGTAGTGGTAGTTAGTGAAGGATTGATGGAGTAATGTAGTGGTAGTTAGTGAAGTATTAATGGAGTAATGTAGTGGCAGTTAGTGAAGATTTAATGGAGTAATGTAGTGGCAGCCATACGTTAATCACCTGGGAAAGCCTTCAGGCCATAAAACAAAGAGGAGGGCGCAGTGAAAGAATAACAGGCTAATAACAATGCCCATTGAGACCTTGTATATGTGTTTCTCCAGGGAAAGCTTTGGCTGCCCTTTCCTGCAATAGAGTCAGGGCAACAGGACGCCCGAGAGAGTGTGTGTGTGTGTGTGTGGTGTGTGTGTGTGTGTGTGTGTGTGTGTGTGTGTGTGTGTGTGTGTGTGTGTGTGTGTGTGTGTGTGTGTGTGTGTGTGTGTGTGTGTGTGTGTGTGTGTGTGTGTGTGTGTGTGTGTGTGTGTGTGTGTGCCACCTGCAGAATGCATTTGGGACCTCAAACACCAACGAGGCCTGTCGTCCAACCACGCGGTCGGGTTTCAACCAACGGTCACAACTCAAGCCACCGCCGCAGACGCTCACTTTGAAGAAGAAGAAGCAGAAAAAGAAGGGAGAGAATCAGTCTCAAAACTTCCCTCCTTCTCTCCTTCTCTCCCTCTCTCCTCCTCTCCTCCACTCCTTCTCTCCTTCTCTCCCTCTCTCCTCCTCTCCTCCTCTCCTTCTCTCCCCTCTCCTCTCCTCCTCCCTCTCCTCCTCTCTCCTCCTCTCCCCCTCCTCTCCTCCTCTCCTTCTTTATCCTCCTCTCCTCCTCTCCTCCTCTCCTCCCTTTCTCCTCTCTCCTCCTCTCCCCCTCCTCTACTCCTCTCCTCCTTTCTCCTCCTCTCCCCTCTCCTCCTCTCCTCTCCTCCTGTCCTCCTTTCTCCTTCTCTACTCCTCTCCTCATATATTCTCCTCCTCTCCTCTCCTCCTTTCCCCTATCCTCCTCCCCTCCTCCCCCCCTCTCCTCCTGTGTAGCTCAGTTGGTAGAGCATGGCGCTTGTAACGCCAGGGTAGTGGGTTCGATCCCCGGGACCACCCATACGTAGAATGTATGCACACATGACTGTAAGTCGCTTTGGATAAAAGCGTCTGCTAAATGGCATATATTATTATTATTATTATTATATTATTCTCCTTCTCTCCTCTCCTCCTCTCCTCTCCTCCTCTCCTCCTCTCCTCCTCTCCTCCTTTCTCCTCTCTCCTCCTCTCCCCCTCCTCTACTCCTCTCCTCCTTTCTCCTCCTCTCCCCTCTCCTCCTCTCCTCTCCTCCTGTCCTCCTTTCTCCTTCTCTACTCCTCTCCTCATATATTCTCCTCCTCTCCCCCTCCTCTACTCCTCTCCTCCTTTCTCCTCCTCTCCCCTCTCCTCCTCTCTTCTCCTCCTCTCCTCCTTTCTCCTCCTCTCCTCCTCTCCTCCCCTCCTCCCCCCTCTCCTCCTTTCTCCTCCTCTCTCCCCTCTCCTACTTTCTCCTTCTCTCCTCTCCTCCCTCTCCTCTCCTCCTCCCTCCTCCTTTCTCCTCTCCTCCTCTCCCTCATTTCTTCTCCTCCTCTCCTCTCCTCTCCTCCTCTCCCCCTCTCCTCCTTTCCCCCTCTCCTCTCCCCCTCTCCTCCTTTCTCCTCCTCTTCTCTCCTCCTCCTCTACTTAGCACCAGAGGTGAGGACCACGGGTTACTTAGCACCAGAGGTGAGGACCATGGGTTACTTAGCACCAGAGGTGAGGACCATGGGTTACTTAGCACCAGAGGTGAGGACCATGGGTTACTTAGCACCAGAGGTGAGGACCATGGGTTACTTAGCACCAGGGGTGAGGACCATGGGTTACTTAGCACCAGGGGTGAGGACCATGGGTTACTTAGCACCAGGGGTGAGGACCATGGGTTACTTAGCACCAGGGGTGAAGACCATGGGTTACTTAGCACCATGGGTGAAGACCATGGGTTACTTAGCACCAGGGGTGAAGACCATGGGTTACTTAGCACCAGGGGTGAGGACCATGGGTTACTTAGCACCAGGGGTGAGGACCATGGGTTACTTAGCACCAGGGGTTAACCTCCACCTGAAAGGAGCTTTTGACCTGAGCGAGAAGCCGTCCCCACAGGAACCTCACACAATTGGCTGTAGGGACAAAGGCAGTTGTCACTCCAACTCACACAAAGAACAAAAACAAAGTGTATGGGTTTCATACACTTGAACAGGGAGGGCAGTGATTCATGTTCTGTTGAGTCTGAAAGACTTTCCTGCGTGAGAGGTTTTTGTTTTCATATTTGCAGTGAAAGAGCTTTCTCCCCGTCACATCTAAAGCAACAATAAGTCACAACATAATCAAGTAAAGATATAATATATAAGAGAGGTGGCAGGGTAGCCTAGTGGTTAGAGTGTAGAGGTGGCAGGGTAGCCTAGTGGTTAGAGTGTAGAGGTGGCAGGGTAGCCTAGTGGTTAGAGTGTAGAGGTGGCAGGGTAGCCTAGTGGTTAGAGTGTAGAGGTGGTAGGGCAGCCTAGTGGTTAGAGTGTAGGGGTGGCAGGGTAGCCTAGTGGTTAGAGTGTAGAGGTGGCAGGGTAGCCTAGTGGTTAGAGTGGAGAGGTGGTAGGGCAGCCTAGTGGTTAGAGTGTAGAGGTGGTAGGGCAGCCTAGTGGTTAGAGTGTAGGGGGGGCAGCGTAGCCTAGTGGTTAGAGTGTAGAGGTGGCAGGGTAGCCTAGTGGTTAGAGTATAGAGGCGGCAGGGTAGCCTAGTGGTTAGAGTGGAGAGGTGACAGGGTAGCCTAGTGGTTAGAGTGTAGAGGTGGCAGGGTAGCCTAGTGGTTAGAGTGTAGAGGTGGCAGGGTAGCCTAGTGGTTAGAGTGTAGAGGTGGCAGGGTAGCCTAGTGGTTAGAGTATAGAGGCGGCAGGGTAGCCTAGTGGTTAGAGTGTAGGGGTGGCAGGGTAGCCTAGTGGTTAGAGTGTAGAGGTGGCAGGGTAGCCTGGTGGTTGAGACAGGAGTGCAGAGGTGGCAGGCAGCCCAGCAATATGCAGAGGCGGCAGGGCAGCCCAGTGGCTAGGAGTGCAGGCGGCAGTGGGCAGCCCAGTGGTTAGAGTGCAGGAGGCGGCAGGGTACCAGCGGTTGGTTAGAGTGGAGAGAGGTGGCAGGGCAGCCTGGTGGTTGGGAGTGTAGGGGTGGCAGGGTAGCCCAGTGGTTGAGTGCAGAGGTGGCGGGGCAGCCCTGAGTGGTTAGAGTGGAGAGGTGGCAGGCAGCCTAGTGGTTAGAGTGTTGAGGTGGCAGGGGTAGCCTGGTGGTTAGGTATGAGGCGGCAGGGTAGCCTAGTGGTTAGAGTGTAGAGGCGGCAGGGTAGCCCAGCGGATTTAGAGCGTTGGACTGGTAACCGGAAGGTTGCAGAAGTTCAAATCCCTGAGCTGACAAGGTACAAATCTGTTGTTTGCCCCTGAACAGGGCAGTTAACCCACTGTTCCTAGGCCGTCATTGAACATAAGAATTTATTCTTCTTAACTGACTTGCCTAGTGAAATAAAGGTAAAATAAAAATAAAATAAATATATATAATAACAGATAGTGGACTTCACATTCTGGGAATGGTGGATAATCCTAGAATAGATGGATTATTATGACAGTAAAAAGATGTCCTGGAGAATAACTAGTCAGCACAAGATATCACAGAAGCACGTGATTCATGGTGCACATACAGAAATCTCAACCTGACAGTGGCCACGGTATTAAAACATCATTCCTACTCACTAGTACACATTTTACATTTAAGTCATTTAGCAGACGCTCTTATCCAGAGCGACTTACATTCATCTCCCATTATATTAACACCTCTCTGTAATCGACCCGGAAGTCAATAACCTTGACAGATACAGCCATGTTGAAAATGAAAACCAACTAGACAGTATAAAACACAGATAGACATGAGATAGACATGCAGATAGACATGCAGATAGACATGCAGATAGATGCAGATAGACATGCAGATAGACATGCAGATAGATGCAGATAGACATGCATGCAGATAGATGCAGATAGACATGCAGATAGACATGCAGATAGACATGCAGATAGATGCAGATAGACATGCAGATAGACATGCAGATAGACATGCAGATAGACATGCAGATAGACATGCAGATAGACATGCAGATAGACATGCAGATAGATGCAGATAGACATGCAGATAGATGCAGATAGACATGCAGATAGATGCAGATAGACATGCAGATAGACATGCAGATAG
>NW_025756247.1:0-6751 GCF_021184085.1 Oncorhynchus gorbuscha
GTTTGAGAGCTAATGGCAACCTAATGGGGTAGCTAGTTTACTATTGCCACACACATGTGATGAATCTGTTCACACTTTATGCCAATGACCAGGTTTGCTAGTTAGCCGACTTGTGTGTGTTACACATACATATCACTACACACAACCAGTAGGTCACATGGGGGAGAGGTGTTGCTTTATTTGTTGTTTAAAACCAGGTTTGCTGTTCACTATATAAGATGGGGAGTTCCATGCACTCATGGCTCTGTGTAATACTCTCGTTTCCTTGAATTGGTTCTGGACCTGGGGACTGTGAAAAGACCCTGGTGGCCTGTCTGGTGGGGTAAGTGTGTTCTGGACCTGGGGACTGTGAAAAAGACCCCTGGTGGCCTGTCTGTGGGGTTAGTGTGTATGTCAGAACTGTGTGTAAGTTGACTATGCAAACAATTTGGAGTTTTTCAACACATTAATGTTTCTTATAAAAAAAGAAGTGATGCAGTCAGTCTCTCCTCAACTCTGAGCCAAGAGACTGGCAGCATAGTATTTATATCAGCCCTCTGATCACAATGAAGAGCAAGACGTGCCGCTCTGTTCTGGACCAGCTGCAGCTTAACTAGGTCATTCCTTGCAGCACTGGACCACACGACTGGACAATAATCAAGATGAGATAAAACTAGAGCCTGCAGGACTTGCATTGTGGGTGTGGTGTCAAAAGAAAAGCAGAGACCTCTCCCCATCTTTATAACCATTTGAATCTGTATGTTTGGACCAGGACAGTTTACAATCGAAGGTAACGCCAAGTAATTTTAGTCTCCTCGACTTGTTCAATATATAATAATAATAATATAATAATATAATAATATATGCCATTTAGCAGACGCTTTTATCCAAAGCGACTTACAGTCATGTGTGCATACATTCTACGTATGGGTGGTCCCGGGGATTGAACCCACTTCCCTGGCGTTACAAGCGCCATGCTCTACCAACTGAGCTACAGAAGGACCGAGGGATGCTATGTTAGCTAGCTGGTTATGACAGAGGGATGCTATGTTAGCTAGCTGGTTATAACAGAGGAATACTATGTTAGCTAGCTGTTTATGACAGAGGATGCTATGTTAGCTAGCTGGTTATGACAGAGGATGCTATGTTAGCTAGCTGGTTATAACAGAGGGATGCTATGTTAGCTAGCGGGTTATGACAGGGGATGCTATGTTAGCTAGCTGGTTATGACAGAGGGATGCTATGTTAGCTAGCTGGTTATAACAGAGGAATGCTATGTTAGCTAGCTGGTTATAACAGAGGAATGCTATGTTACGGCTGAGGTCTAGAACTTCATAAAACTCTTAGTTTTAGAGATGTTCAGGACCAGTGTCCACACATTCCATTTCAGTGACTTCCTTCGCTGTGGTTGCTGACGTGTATATGGTTGAATCATCTACACACATGGACACACAGGCGTTGTTTTAATACCAGGGTGTAACGGGGTTCTTCCGTTGAAGGAGAGGTGGAGCAATACACAGTGTGGTTGAAATTCATGTTTGTTTTTTAAACAGAAAACTAGAAAACTATACATGAATAAACTACTTAAAAAACCAACAACCCGTGAAAAAACCCCAAACATTCCCTGTGGCACAAACACTGACACAGGAGACAACCACCCACAAACACAACACCAAACAGGCTACCTAAATATGGTTCCCAATCCCAGAGACAATGACTAACACCTGTCTCTGATTGAGAACCATATCCCGAGCAAACACAGAAACAGACAAACTGGACACACAACATAGAATGCCCCTCCAGATCACACCCCTGACCAAACAAAACATAGAAACAGACAAAGCAAACTATGGTCAGGGTGTGACACAGTGGCAAGTCATCGTCCGACATTAGAAGTTTAAAGAAACAGAATCCTCAGAGTGTTATTATATAGATGGCTCTGCATCCCGAAATGGCAGAGGTTGAAAATAAATATCACGTCATTTTTTCTCAACTACAGGTTATGGTCAATAGCGTCAAGGCTGCACTGAAGTCTAACGGTACAACTCCCACAATCTTCTCATTAGCAATTTCTTTTTTTTTTTTTTCAACCAATCACCATTCGTTTGTGTCAGTGCAGTACATATTGTGTTGCCCTTCTCTATAAGCATGCTGAAAGTCTGTATTTTGTTTTACAGAGAAATAGCATTGTATTTGGTCAAAGACCATTTTTTTCCCAACAGTTTGCTAAGAGCTGGCAGCAGCAAGGTGATTGGTCGGCTGTTAGAACCAGTAAGGCCGCTTTACTTTTGGGTAGTGGAATGACTTTGGCTTCCCTCAGGCCTGAGGACAAAGACTTTCCCTCTAGGCTCCAGATTAAAGATATGAGAGATAGGAGTGGCTATAGAGTCAGCTACCATCCTGTAGCTTTCCATTTAAGTTGTCAATGCCAGGAGGTTTGTCATTATTGATCGATAACAATCAGTTTTCACCTCTCCCTCACTAACTTTACAAAATTCAAACTTACACTGCTTTTCTTTCATTATTTGTTTTTATTTTTATACGTGAGTATAATTGCTCACTGCTCGTTGTTGGCATTTCCTGCCTACGTTTACCCCATTGACAATGAATTAATCATTAATATAATTGGCAACATCAAATGGTTTGTGATGAATAAGCCATCTGATCTGATGAAAGATGGAGTTTAAATTAGTCTTTTTGCCCATCATTTCATTTAAGTACTGCAAGTTGTTTTTCCATCGTTCTTTATACCATTGATCTTGGCTTCATAATATAGTTTCTTCTTCTTCTTGTTGAGTTTAGTCACATAATTTCTAATTTGCAGTAAGTCAGCCAGTCAGATGTGCGGACTTATTAGCCACTTCCTGTTTACCTCATCTCTTTCAACCAATACAGTTTTTCAATTCCTCATCAATCCCATGGAGCCTCAGCAGTTCTAACAGGTGCATGTTTATCAATAACTGGAAGAAGCAAATTCATAAATTCATCAAGTGCAGCGTCAGGATGCTCCTCATTAATCATCAGACCAACAAATGCATTGTCACTTTAATAACTCTACCTTCATGTAATATTACCTCAATAACCAGTTCCCCGCACATTGAGTCTGTACTGGTACATACAGTCTGTACTGGTACATACAGTCAATAATACAGTAGAAGAATAAGTCTATATACGATGTGAGCAAATGAGGTGAGATAAGGGAGGTAAAGGGAAAAAAGGCCATAGTGGCAAAGTAAATACAATATAGCAAGTAAAACACTGGAATGGTAGATTTGCAGTGGAAGAATGTATAAAAGTAGAGATAGAAATCATGGGGTGCAAAGGAGCAAAATAAATAAATACAGTAGGGAGAGAGGGTAGTTGTTTGGGCTAAATTATGGGCTATGTACAGGTGCAGTAATCTGTGAGCTGCTGTGACAGCTGGTGCTTAAAGCTAGTAAGGGGAGATAAGTGTTTCCAGTTTCAGAGATTTTTTAGTTCGTTCCAGTCATTGGCAGCAGAGAACTGGAAGGAGAGGGCGACCAAAGGAAGAATTGGTTTGGGGGTGACCAGAGAGATATATCTGCTGGAGTGCATGCTACAGGTGGGTGCTGCAATGGTGACCAGCAAGCTGAGATAAGGGGGGACTTTACCTAGCAGGGTCTTGTAGATGACCTGGAGCCAGTGGGTTTGGCGATGAGTATGAAGCGAGGGCCAGCCAACGAGGGCGGTACAGGCGCAATGGTGGGTAGTACATGGGGCTTTGGTGACAAAACGGATGGCACTGTGATAGACTGCATCCAATTTATTGAGTAGGGTATTGGAGGCTATTTTGTAAATGACAGTCGAGGATCGGTAGGATGGTCAGTTTTACATGGGTATGTTTGGCAGCATGAGTGAAGGATGCTTTGTTGTGAAATAGGAAGCCAATTCTAGATTAACTTTGGATTGGAGATGTTTGATGTGAGTCTGGAAGGAACATTTACAGTCTAACCAGACACCTAGGTATTTGTAATTGTCCACGTATTTTAAGTCAGAACCATCCAGAGTAGTGATGTTGGACGGGAGGGCAGGTGCAGGCAGCGATCGGTTGAAGAGCATGTATTTAGTTTTACTTGTATTTAAGATCAATTGGAGGCCACGGAAGGAGAGTTATATGGCATTGAAGATCGTCTGGAGGGTTGTTAACACAGTGTCCAAAGAAGGGCCAGAAGTATACAGAACGGTGTCGTCTGCGTAGAGGTGGATCAGAGACTCACCAGCAGCAAGAGCCACATCATTGATGTATACAGAGAAGAGAGTCGGTCCAAGAATTGAACCCTGTGGCACCCCCATAGAGACTGCCAGAGGCCTGGACAGCAGACCCTCCGATTTGACAAACTGAACTCTATCAGAGAAGTAGTTGGTGAACCAGGCGAGGCAATAATTTGAGAAACCAAGGCTATCGAGTCTGCCGATGAGGATGTGGTGATTGACAGAGTCGAAAGCCTTGGCCAGGTTAATAAATACGGCTGCACAACATTGTTTCTTACCGATGGCGGTTAAGATATCGTTTTAGGACCTTGAGCGTGGCTGAGAATTGCACCATGACCAGCTCTGAAACCAGATTGCATAGCGGAGAAGGTATGGTGGGATTCCGAAATGGTCGGTAAATCTGTTTGTTAACTTTGTTTTCGAAGACCTTAGAAAGGCATGATAGGATAGATATAGGTCTGTAGCAGTTTCGGTCTAGAGTGTCCCCCCTTTGAAGGGGATGACCGCCTTCTTTCCAATCTTTGGGAATCTCAGAAGACACGAAAGAGGCTGAACAGGCTAGTAATAGGGGTTACCAACAATTTCAGCAGATAACTTGAAAAGGGTCCAGATTGTCTAGCCGCTGATTGTAGGGGTCCAGATTTTGCAGCTCTTTCAGAACATCAATGACTGGTTGGGAGGAAGAATGGGGAAGGCTTGGGCAGAGTTGCTGTGGGGGTGCAGTGCTATTGACCATTTCCCTATCCTCAGTGCAGTGGGCAGCTGGGAGGAGGAGTTCTTATTCTCCATGGACTTTAAAGCTTTTTTGAGTTTGTGTTGCAGGAAGCAAATTTCTGCTTGAAAAGATAGCCTTGGCTTTTTCTAACTGCCTGTGTATATTGGTTTCTACCTTCCCTGAAAAGTTGCATATCACGGGGGCTGTTCGATGCTAATGCAGAACGCCATACATAGGATGTTTTGTGTTGGTTAAGGGCAGTCATGCTTATTTAAGATGGTGAGGAAGGCATTTAAAAAAAAACAGGCATCCTCTACTGACGGGATGAGATCAATATCCTTCCAGGATACCCGGCCAGGTCAATTAGAAAGGCCTGCTTACTGAAATGTTTCAGGGAGCGTTTGACAGTGATGAGTGGAGGTCGTGTTTGCGGCTTTGGGGTGAGTACCTGGTAGGTTCATTGATAATTTGTGTGAATTGAGGGCATCAAGCTTAGGTGTAGGATGGCTGGGGTGTTAAGCATGTTCAGTTTAGGTCGCCCTAGCAGCACTGAGCTCTGAAGATATATGGGGGGGCAATCAGTTCACATATGGTGTCCAGAGCACAGCGTACTTTTGGAGAAATGTCTTCTGGTCTGATGAAACAAAAAATGGAACTGTTTGGCCATGTGACCATCGTTATGTTTGGAGGAAAAAGGGGAGGCTTGCAGGCGAAGAACCCCATCCTAACTGTGAGGGGTGCTTTGCTGCAGGAGGTCTGGTGCTCCTCACAAAATAGATGGCATCATGAGAAGGAAAATTATGTGGATATATTGAAGCAACATCTCAAGACATCAGTCAGGAAGTTAAAGCTTGGTCGTAAATGGGTCTTCCAAATGGACAATGACCCCAAGCATTCTTCAAAGTTGTGTCAAAATGGCTTAAGGACAACAAAGTCAATGTATTGGAGTGGCCATCACAAAGCCCTGACCTCAATCGCATAGAAAATTTGTGGGCAGAACTGAAAAAGTGTGTGCGAGCAAGGAGGCCTACAAACCTGACTCAGTTACACCAGCTCTGTCAGGAGGAATGGGCCAAAATTCCCCCAACTTATTGTGGGAAGCTTGTGGAAGGCTCCCCAAAACATTTGACCCAAGTTAAACAATTTAAAAGGCAATGCTCTCAAATACTAATTGAGTGTATGTAAACTTCTGATCAATGGGATTGTGATGAGAAATAAAAACTGAACTAAAAAAATCTCTCTACTATTATTCTGACAGTTTTACATTCTTAAAATAAAGTGGTGATCCTAACTGACCTTAAGACAGGGAATTTTACTAGGATTAAATGTCAGAAATGGTGAAAAACTGAGTTTAAATGTATCTGTTTACATCATACACTACCAAGCATTTCATACATACTGACTGTTGGCACTGAGGTGGCCCTATGGCGACACACTAAAAGAAAAGGCTTTAGAACCTGCATCCACTTCAATAACACTTGACAAGTTTAATTCGTTATTTTGAAACTGTATTGTTGGTTAAGGGCTTGTGAGTAAGCAGGTTACACCAGGGGGCTGTAATTTCACTGTGGGTCTCTACACCTGTTGGTTAAGGGCTTGAAGTAAGCATTACACTGTAAGCTCTACACCTGTTGGTTGGGAGCTTGTGGTAAGCATTACACTGTAAGGTCTACACCTGTTGGTTTAGAGGGCTTAGGAAGTAAGCATTTCCTCTAAGGTCTGCACCTGTTGGTTAAGGAGCTTGAAGTAAGCATTTCACTGTAAGCTCTACACCTGTTGGTTAAGGGCTTGGAAGTAAGCATTTCACTGTAAGGTCTACTACAC
>NW_025756248.1:0-6751 GCF_021184085.1 Oncorhynchus gorbuscha
CCCTCCCTCCCTCTCTCTCTCTCGCCCTACCGCTCCCTCCCTCTCTCTCTCGCCCTACCGCTCCCTCCCTCTCTCTCTCGCCCTACCGCTCCCTCCCTCTCTCTCTCGCCCTACCGCTCCCTCTCTCTCGCCCTACCGCTCCCTCCCTCCCTCTTTCCCTCCCTCCCGCCCTCCTTCCATCCATCTCACTCGCTCTCTCTCTCTAGTCCATCTATAAGAGCAATGACATGGATGGGTCTGGCTGTATGAGCACACCAGAGATGAGGATGGCCTTGAGCAAAGCAGGTTTGTGGACATTAAATAAACCTAATTTACACAAATGTATGGGTTCAATACTCAGGGATCAATAGTGTATGCACAGTCTACTGTTAGACCCTTTGGATAAAAGCTAATTGGCGTACATTATACTGTATATTATATAAGTACCAGGCAAAAGTTTTAGAACACCTTCATTCAAGGGTTTTTTCTTTATTTTTTACTATTTTCTACAGAATAATAATGAAGACATCAAAACTATGAAATAACACACATGGAATCATGTAGTAACCAATAAAAAGTGTTAAACAAATCAAAACATATTTTATATTTGGAGATTCTTCAAATTAGCCACCATTGCCTTGATGACAGCTTTGCACACTCTTGGTATTCTCTCAACCAGCTTCATGAGATTCAGAGTCACCTGGAATGCATTTCAATTAACAGGTGTGACTTATTAAATGTGAATTTGTGGAATTTCTTTCCTTCTTAATGCGTTTGACACAATCAGTTGTGTTGTGACAAGGTAGGGGTGGTATACAGAAGATGGCCCTATTTGGTAAAAGAACAATTCCATATTATGGCAAGAACAGCTCAAATAAGCAAGAGAAACAACAGTCCATCATTACTTTAAGACATGAGTCCAGTCAATCTGGAAAATTTCAAGTACTTTGAATGTTTCTTCAGAATGCGGTCGAAAAACCATCAAGCGCTATGATGAAACTGGCTCTCATGAGGACCGCTACAGGAATAGAAGACCAGAGTTACCTCAGATTGCAGCCCAAATAAATGCTTCACAGGGTTCAATTAACAGGCACATCTCAACATAAACTGTTCAGAGGAGACTGTGAATCAGACCTTCATGGTCGAATTGCTGCAAAGAAACCACTACTAAAGGACACCAATAAGAAGATGCTTGCTTGACCAAGAGACACGAGCAATGGACATTAGACCGGTGGAAATCTGTCCTTTTTGTCTGATGAGTAGGTGAACGGATTATCTCTGCATGTGTGGTTACCACCGTGAAGCATGGAGGAGGAGGAGGTGTGATGGTGTGGCGGTGCTTTGCTGGTAACACTGTCAGTGATTTATTTAGTATTCAAGGCACACTTAACCAGCATGGCTACCACAGCATTCTGCAGCGATACGCTATCCCATCTGGTTTGCGCTTGGTGGGACTATCATTTGTTTTCAACAGGACAATGAACCAACACACACTCCAGGCTGTGTAAGAGCTATTGACCAAGAAGGAGAGAGTGATGGAGTGCTGCATCAGATGACCTGGCATCACAATCACCCGACCTCAACCCAGTGAGATGGTTTGGGATGAGTTGGACTGACTAGAGTGAAGGAAAAGCAGCCAACAAGTGCTCAGCATGGCTACTTTGAAGATCTAAAAATATATTTTGATTTTGCGAGTGAGAGTCGGGAAGCAAGTTCAGGGAGTGAGCGTTTTAATAAATAAATGTACCATAATACAAAACACAACGCACAGACAGGAAACAGAAACGCCTGGGGAAGGAAGTGACACATACACTGCTCAAAAAAATAAAGGGAACACTAAAATAACACATCCTAGATCTGAATGAATGAAATATTCTTATTAAATACTTTCAACTTTACATAGTTGAATGTGCTGACAACAAAATCACACAAAAATTATCAATGGAAATCAAATTTATCAACCCATGGAGGTCTGGATTTGGAGTCACACTCAAAATTAAAGTGGAAAACCACACTACAGGCTGATCCAACTTTGATGTAATGTCTTTAAAACAAGTCAAAATGAGGCTCAGTAGTGTGTGTGGCCTCCACGTGCCTGTATGACCTCCCTACAATGCCTGGACATGCTCCTGATGAGGTGGCGGATGGTCTCCTGAGGGATCTCCTCCCAGACCTGGACTAAAACATCCGCCAACTCCTGGACGAGTCTGCGGTGCAACGTGGCGTTGGTGGACACAGCAAACCTTCTTGCCACAGCTCGCATTGATGTTCCATCCTGGATGAGCTGCACTACCTGAGCCACTTGTGTGGGTTGTAGACTCTGTCTCATGCTACCACTAGAGTGAAAGCACTGCCAGCATTCAAAAGTGACCAAAACATCAGCCAGGAAGCATAGGAACTGAGAAATGGTCTGTGGTCACCACCTGCAGAACCACTCCTTTATTGGGGGTGTCTTGCTAATTGCCTATAATGTCCACCTGTTGTCTATTCCATTTGCACAACAGCATGTGAAATGTATTGTCAATCAGTGTTGCTTCCTAAGTGGACAGTTTGATTTCACAGAAGTGTGATTGAATTGGAGTTACATTGTGTTGTTTAAGTGTTCCCTTTATTTTTTGAGCAGTGTGTAATATATATATATATATATATATATATATATATATATATATATATATATATATATATATATATATATATACATACATTAGGGTAGGTGTATATATATATATATATATATATAGGGTAGGTGTGTATATATAGGGTAGGTGTGTATGTATATATAGGGTAGGTGTGTATGTATATATAGGGTAGGTGTGTATGTATATATAGGGTAGGTGTGTATGTATATATAGGGTAGGTGTGTATGTATATATAGGGTAGGTGTGTATGTATATATAGGGTAGGTGTGTATGTATATATAGGGTAGGTGTGTATATATATATAGGGTAGGTGTGTATATATATATAGGGTAGGTACGCCCATGGTCACAGCTAGTCTTATTGGGGTCCCCATTACCCGACACCCATGGTCACAGCTAGTCTTATTGGGGTCCCCATTACCCGACACCCATGGTCACAGCTAGTCTTATTGGGGTCCCCATTACCCGACACCCATGGTCACAGCTAGTCTTATTGGGGTCCCCATTACCCGACACCCATGGTCACAGCTAGTCTTATTGGGGTCCCCATTACCCGACACCCATGGTCACAGCTAGTCTTATTGGGGTCCGACACGTAACGAAAAAGACATTACAGACAAAAAGACTGTACAATTTACACACATTTAAAAACATCAATATGTAGCGTGTGTGCATCTATCAGTTACACACAGATTTTAATCTATTTTTAGGTTCTGATAAAAGATTGTTATAAATATTATAGATTATAAATCAATCTGTTTTCAGGTTCTGATGATTTCTAATCTGTTTTTAGGTTCTGATAAAAGATTGTTATAAATATTATAGATTATAAATCAATCTGTTTTTAGGTTCTGATAAAAGATTGTTATAAATATTATAGATTATAAATCAATCTGTTTTTAGGTTCTGATAAAAGATTGTTATAAATATTATAGATTATAAATCAATCTGTTTTTAGGTTCTGATAAAAGATTGTTATAAATATTATAGATTATAAATCAATCTGTTTTTAGGTTCTGATAAAAGATTGTTATAAATATTATAGATTATAAATCAATCTGTTTTTAGGTTCTGATAAAAGATTGTTATAAATATTATAGATTATAAATCAATCTGTTTTTAGGTTCTGATAAAAGATTGTTATAAATATTATAGATTATAAATCAATCTGTTTTTAGGTTCTGATAAAAGATTGTTATAAATATTATAGATTATAAATCAATCTGTTTTCAGGTTCTGATAGATTATAAATGATCTTCCGACAGGTTTCAGCCTGAACAACACTCTCCACCAGGTTTTGGCAGCTCGGTATGGAGAGGCCGACATGACCATTGACTTTGATAACTTCGTGGCTTGCGTCATGCGCCTGGAGATGATGTTCAGTAAGTACAACGACTTAACATCACGATCCTGAATTTGTGTTTCAGCCAAGACGGCAGCAACGCCTCGGCACTTGTGCACCTATAAAGCCGAATAATGGCCATGGAGTGTAACAGCAGTAAATATTAGAGAGGAACCTCATAGCCTGGTTCCTCTCTACCGCGCACAGCCAGAAGAAGACTGGCCACCCCTCATAGCCTGGTTCCTCTCTACCCCGCACAGCCAGAAGAGGACTGGCCACCCCTCATAGCCTGGTTCCTCTCTACCCGGCACAGCCAGAAGAGGACTGGCCACCCCTCATAGCCTGGTTCCTCTCTAGGTTTCTAATCTCCACCAGGCACAGCCTGAAGAGGACTGGCCACCCCTCATAGCCTGGTTCCTCTCTACCCGGCACAGCCAGAAGAGGGCTGGCCACCCCTCATAGCCTGGTTCCTCTCTACCCGACACATCCAGAAGACTGGCCACCCCTCATAGCCTGGTTCCTCTCTACCCCGCACATCCAGAAGACTGGCCACCCCTCAGAGCCTGGTTCCTCTCTACCTGATACAGCCAGAAGAGGACTGGCCACCCCTCATAGCCTGGTTCCTCTCTACCCGGCACAGCCAGAAGAGGACTGGCCCACCCCTCATAGCCTCGTTCCTCTCTACCCGGCACAGCCAGAAGAGGACTGGACACCCCTCATAGCCTGGTTCCTCTCTACCCCGCACAGCCAGAAAAGGACTGGCCACCCCTCATAGCCTGGTTCCTCTCTACCCGGCACAGCCAGAAGAGGACTGGCCACCCCTCATAGCCTGGTTCCTCTCTAGGTTTCTAATCTCCACCAGGCACAGCCTGAAGAGGACTGGCCACCCCTCAAAGCCTGGTTCCTCTCTAGGTTTCTAATCTCCACCAGGCACAGCCTGAGGAGGACTGGCCACCCCTCATAGCCTGGTTCCTCTCTAGGTTTAAAATCTCCACCAGGCACAACCTGAAGAGGACTGGCCACCCCTCATAGCCTGGTTCCTCTCTACCCAGCACAGCCAGAAGAGGACTGGCCACCCCTCATAGCCTGGTTCCTCTCTACCCCGCACAGCCAGAAGAGGACTGGCCACCCCTCATAGCCTGGTTCCTCTCTAGGTTTCTAATCTCCACCAGGCACAACCTGAAGAGGACTGGCCACCCCTCATAGCCTGGTTCCTCTCTACCCCGCACAGCCAGAAGAGGACTGGCCACCCCTCATAGCCTGGTTCCTCTCTACCCCGCACAGCCAGAAGAGGACTGGCCACCCCTCATAGCCTGGTTCCTCTCTACCCCGCACAGCCAGAAGAGGACTGGCCACCCCTCATAGCCTGGTTCCTCTCTACCCCGCACAGCCAGAAGAGGACTGGCCACCCTCATAGCCTGGTTCCTCTCTACCCCGCACAGCCAGAAGAGGACTGGCCACCCCTCATAGCCTCGTTCCTCTCTACCCCGCACAGCCAGAAGAGGACTGGCCACCCCTCATAGCCTGGTTCCTCTCTACCCCGCACAGCCAGAAGAGGACTGGCCACCCCTCATAGCCTGGTTCCTCTCTACCCCGCACAGCCAGAAGAGGACTGGCCACCCCTCATAGCCTGGTTTCTTCCTAGGTTTTGTCCTTTTCTAGGGAGTTTTTCCTAGCCACCGTGCTTCTACACCTGCATTGCTTGCTGTTTGGGGTTTTAGGCTGGGTTTCTGTACAGCACTTTGAGATATCAGCTGATGTAAGAAGGGCTATATAAATACATTTGATTTGATGAGAGTATATGTTATAGATGGTTAACACCTCGTTCCTCTCTCCACCTCGCAGAAGTCTTCAAGAAGCTTGACATGGATGACACTGGTTTCATTGAATTGGATTTCTTCCAGGTGAGATCTTTAAATTGTAGTTTGTAATCAACTCATTATGTTGTTTGTTCCGTTCTAATATATTGATTGTGTTATTTTTCTATTTTCAGTGGTTGTCATTTTCCATGATCTAGAAGATGGCAGCACAAGACCTGTTCTCTCAGACTGTTCTCTCTCTGACTGTTCTCTCTCTGACTGTTCTCTCTCAGACTGTTCTCTCTGACTGTTCTCTCTCAGACTGTTCTCTCTCTGACTGTTCTCTCAAAGACCAGTTCTCTCTCTGACTGTTCTCTCTCTGACTGTTCTCTCTCAGACTGTTCTCTCTCTGACTGTTCTCTCTCTGACTGTTCTCTCTCAGACTGTTCTCTCTCTGACTGTTCTCTCTCTGACTGTTCTCTCAATGACCTGTTCTCAAAGACCTGTTCTCTCAATGACCTGTTCTCAAAGACCTGTTCTCTCTCTGACTGTTCTCTCAATGACCTGTTCTCTCTCTGACTGTTCTCTCTCTGACTGTTCTCTCTCTGACCTGTTCTCTCTCTGACTGTTCTCTCAAAGACCTGTTCTCTCTGACTGTTCTCCCAAAGACCAGTTCTCTCTCTGACTGTTCTCTCAAAGACCAGTTCTCTCTGACTGTTCTCTCAAAGACCAGTTCTCTCTCTGACTGTTCTCTCTCTGACTGTTCTCTCTGACTGTTCTCTCTCTGACTGTTCTCTCTCTGACTGTTCTCTCAAAGACCAGTTCTCTCTGACTGTTCTCCCAAAGACCAGTTCTCTCTCTGACTGTTCTCTCTCTGACCTGTTCTCTCAGACTGTTCTCTCTCTGACCTGTTCTCTCAGACTGTTCTCCCAAAGACCAGTTCTCTCTCAGACTGTTCTCCCAAAGACCAGTTCTCTCTCTGACTGTTCTCTC
>NW_025756249.1:0-6751 GCF_021184085.1 Oncorhynchus gorbuscha
TATCAGGTAGTTTATCTTTATATCAGGTAGTTTATCTTTATATCAGGTAGTTTATCTTTATATCAGGTAGTTTATCTTTATATCTAGGTAGTTTATCTTTATATCAGGTAGTTTATCTTTATATCTAGGTAGTTTATCTTTATATCAGGTAGTTTATCTTTATATCAGGTAGTTTATCTTTATATCTAGGTAGTTTATCTTTATATCAGGTAGTTTATCTTTATATCTAGGTAGTTTATCTTTATATCAGGTAGTTTATCTTTATATCAGGTAGTTTATCTTTATATCAGGTAGTTTATCTTTATATCAGGTAGTTTATCTTTATATCTAGGTAGTTTATCTTTATATCAGGTAGTTTATCTTTATATCAGGTAGTTTATCTTTATATCAGGTAGTTTATCTTTATATCAGGTAGTTTATCTTTATATCTAGGTAGTTTATCTTTATATCAGGTAGTTTATCTTTATATCAGGTAGTTTATCTTTATATCAGGTAGTTTATCTTTTTATCAGTTTATCATTAACAGGTAGTTTATCTTTATATCAGGTAGTTTATCTTTATATCAGGTAGTTTATCTTTATATCAGGTAGTTTATATCTAGGTTTATCTTTATATCAGGTAGCTTAAGTATCTAGGTAGTTTATCTTTATATCAGGTAGTTTATCATTATATCAGTAGTTTATCTTTATATCTAGGTAGTTTATCCTTATATCAGGTAGTTTATCTTTATATCTAGGTAGTTTATCTCTAGGTAGTTTATCTTTATATCAGGTAAGTTTATCTTTAAGTATCCAGGTAGTTTATCTTTATCCAGGTAGTTTATATCTAGGTAGTTTTTCTTTATATTTGTGCAGTTTATCTTTATATCTAGGTAGTTTATATCTGTTTATCTCATCTAGGTAGTTTATCTTTATATCAGGTAGTTTATCTTTATATCAGGTAGTTTATCTTTATATCTAGGTAGTTTATATCATCAGGTAGTTTATCTTTATATCTAGGTAGTTAATCTTTATATCAGGTAGTTTATCTTTAGGTAGTTAATCTGGCAGTTTATCTTTATATCCAGGTAGTTTATATTCGGTAGTTTATCTTTATATCTAGGTAGTTTATCTTTATATCTAGGTAGTTTTATCTTTATATCAGTAGTTTATCTTTTATATCTAGGTAGTTTATATCAGGTAGTTTATCTTTATATCCAGGTAGTTTATCTTTATATCCAGGTAGTTTATCTTTATATCTAGGTAGTTTATCTTTATATCAGGTAGTTTATCTTTATATCTAGGTAGTTTATCTTTATATCAGGTAGTTTATCTTTATATCTAGGTAGTTTATCTTTATAACAGGTAGTTTATCTTTATATCCAGGTAGTTTATCTTTATATCTAGGTAGTTAATCTTTACTATCAGGTAGTTTATCTTTATATCAGGTAGTTTATCTTTATATCCAGGTAGTTTATCTTTATATCTAGGTAGTTTATATCAGGTAGTTTATCTTTATATCTAGGTAGTTTTATATCCAGGTAGTTTTTATCTTTATATCTAGGTAGTTTATCTTTATATCTAGGTAGTTTATCTTTATAGTTTATCTTTATATCCAGGTAGTTTATCTTTATATCTAGGTAGTTTATCTTTATTTAGTTTATCTTTATATCAGGTAGTTTATCTTTATATCCAGGTAGTTTATCTTTATATCAGGTAGTTTATCTTTATATCAGGTAGTTTATATCAGGTAGTTTATCTTTATATCAGGTAGTTTATCTTTATATCAGGTAGTTTATCTTTATATCTAGGTAGTTTATCTTTATATCTAGGTAGTTTATCTTTATATCAGGTAGTTTATCTTTATATCAGGTAGTTTATCTTTATATCAGGTAGTTTATCTTTATATCAGGTAGTTTATCTTTATATCAGGTAGTTTATCTTTATATCAGGTAGTTTATATCTAGGTAGTTTATCTTTATATCAGGTAGTTTATCTTTATATCAGGTAGTTTATCTTTATATCAGGTAGTTTATCTTTATATCAGGTAGTTTATCTATATCTAGGTAGTTTATCTTTATATCAGGTAGTTTATCTTTATATCAGGTAGTTTATCTTTATATCCAGGTAGTTTATCTTTATATCAGGTAGTTTATCTTTATATCAGGTAGTTTATCTTTATATCTAGGTAGTTTATCTATTAGTTTATCCAGGTAGTTTATCTTTATATCAGGTAGTTATATCAGGTAGTTTATCTTTATATCTAGGTAGTTTATATCTTTATATAGGTAGTTTATCTTTATATCAGGTAGTTTATCTTTATATCAGGTAGTTTATCTTTATATCAGGTAGTTTATCTTTATATCAGGTAGTTTATCTTTATATCAGGTAGTTTATCTTTATATCAGGTAGTTTATCTTTATATCAGGTAGTTTATCTTTATATCAGGTAGTTTATATCTAGGTAGTTTATCTTTATATCAGGTAGTTTATCTTTATATCTAGGTAGTTTATCTTTATATCTAGGTAGTTTATCTTTATATCAGGTAGTTTATCTTTATATCCAGGTAGTTTATCTTTATATCCAGGTAGTTTATCTTTATATCTAGGTAGTTTATATCCAGGTAGTTTATCTTTATATCTAGGTAGTTTATCTTTATAACAGGTAGTTTATCTTTATATCCAGGTAGTTTATCTTTATATCCAGGTAGTTTATCTTTATATCTAGGTAGTTTATCTTTATATCAGGTAGTTTATCTTTATATCCAGGTAGTTTATCTTTATATCAGGTAGTTTATCTTTATATCTAGGTAGTTTATCTTTATAACAGGTAGTTTATCTTTAGTTTATATATCCAGGTAGTTTATCTTTATATCTAGGTAGTTTATCTTTATATCTAGGTAGTTTATCTTTATATCAGGTAGTTTATCTTTAGTTTATCTAGGTAGTTTATATCTAGGTTTATATCAGGTAGTTTATCTTTATATCTAGGTAGTTTATCTCTAGGTAGTTTATCTTTATATCAGGTAGTTTATCTTTATATCAGGTAGTTTATCTTTATATCCAGGTAGTTTATATCTAGGTAGTTTATCTTTATATCAGGTAGTTTATATATCAGGTAGTTTATCTTTATATCAGGTAGTTTATCTTTATATCAGGTAGTTTATCTTTATATCTAGGTAGTTTATCTTTATATCAGGTAGTTTATATTGGTTATCTTTATATATAGGTAGTTTATATCTAGGTAGTTTATCTTTATATCTAGGTAGTTTATCTTTATATTAGTTTATCTTTATATCTAGGTAGTTTATCTTTATATCAGGTAGTTTATCTTTATATCAGGTAGTTTATCTTTATATCTTTATATAGGTAGTTTATCTTTATATCAGGTAGTTTATCTTTATATCAGGTAGTTTATCTTTATATCTAGGTAGTTTATCTTTATATCTAGGTAGTTTATCTTTATATCTAGGTAGTTTATCTTTATATCAGGTAGTTTATCTTTATATCTAGGTAGTTTATCTTTATATCTAGGTAGTTTATCTTTATATCTAGGTAGTTTATCTTTATATCAGGTAGTTTATCTTTATATCAGGTAGTTTATCTTTATATCTAGGTAGTAGGTAGTTTATCTTTATATCAGGTAGTTTATCTTTATATCTAGGTAGTTTATCTTTATATCAGGTAGTTTATCTTTATATCAGGTAGTTTATCTTTATATCAGGTAGTTTATCTTTATATCAGGTAGTTTATCTTTATATCAGGTAGTTTATCTTTATATCAGGTAGTTTATCTTTATATCTAGGTAGTTTATCTTTATATCAGGTAGTTTATCTTTATATCAGGTAGTTTATCTTTATATCTAGGTAGTTTATCTTTATATCAGGTAGTTTATCTTTATATCAGGTAGTTTATCTTTATATCTAGGTAGTTTATCTTTATATCAGGTAGTTTATCTTTATATCTAGGTAGTTTATCTTTATATCAGGTAGTTTATCTTTATATCTAGGTAGTTTATCTTTATATCAGGTAGTTTATATCCAGGTAGTTTATCTTTATATCAGGTAGTTTATCTTTATATCTAGGTAGTTTATCTTTATATCAGGTAGTTTATCTTTATATCTAGGTAGTTTATCTTTATATCTAGGTAGTTTATCTTTATATCAGGTAGTTTATCTTTATATCAGGTAGTTTATCTTTATATCAGGTAGTTTATCTTTATATCAGGTAGTTTATCTTTATATCAGGTAGTTTATCTTTATATCTAGGTAGTTTATCTTTATATCAGGTAGTTTATCTTTATATCAGGTAGTTTATCTTTATATCTAGGTAGTTTATCTTTATATCAGGTAGTTTATCTTTATATCTAGGTAGTTTATATCAGGTAGTTTATCAGGTAGTTTATCTTTATATCAGGTAGTTTATCTTTATATCCAGGTAGTTTATCTTTATATCTAGGTAGTTTATCTTTATATCTAGGTAGTTTATCTTTATATCAGGTAGTTTATCTTTATATCAGGTAGTTTATTTTATATCTAGGTAGTTTATCTTTATATCAGGTAGTTTATCTTTATATCAGGTAGTTTATCTTTATATCTAGGTAGTTTATATCTAGGTAGTTTCAAATAGTTGTTTCTTCATAGAGAATAAGATGATGCCTATGGCTTGTTTCCAGTAGTAGTAGTGAATGTCATTACATTTTATGCAGAGTTTCCAACCCTGTAGCCTCGTAAAGGAGTTGTGGTAATGATTTCTACTGAAAAACATGACGCTGTGTGTTGTATCTCAACTCCATGGTTTGTCTCTCAGTGGACCCCCCGGTGACATCCTGTATGGAGGGGTTGTACCTACCCATGTTCCTGTCTCCAACACCAGCCCAGGGTGCACTGCTCTACGCCTCTGCAGACCAACCCCTGGAAATCACTGTCAGAGCACAGGCTACCCAGTCCACGTAAGAGAAAGGAAACATGGAAACACTTAGCCGATAGGTAGAGACTCAAATCAGGTGTTTTAAATGCAACAGTTGGACCAACAGGTGTGTCAGTGGGTTGTTGCTCTTCCCTTGCCGTACAATCAGATTTAAGAAACAGATACAAATACACCTTATGGAACAGCGGGGACTGTGAAGCAACACACACACACACACACACACGCACACGCACGCACGCACACGCACACACACACAGGATAACATACCCACTATACATACACATGGACTGTAAAGCCTTGGCAGCAGCTAATGGGGATCCATAATGAACACAAATAAAAATATACAGTCAATACTTAAACTGATCTGACATCTACAGTCAATACTTAAACTGATCTGACATCTACAGTCAATACTTAAACTGATCTGACATCTACAGTCAATACATGAACTGATCTGGCAATTACAGTCAATACATAAACTGATCTGGCATCTACAGTCAATACATAAACTGATCTGGCATCTACAGTCAGAATACATAAACTGATCTGACATCTATAGTCAATACATAAAACTGATCTGACACCTACAGTCAATACATAAACTGATCTGGCATCTATAGTCAATACATAAACTGATCTGACATCTACAGTCAATACATAACTGATCTGGCATCTACAGTCAATAACATAAACTGGATCTGGCATCTACAGTCAATACATAAACTGATCTGGCATCTATAGTCAATACATAAACTGATCTGGCATCTATAGTCAATACATAAACTGATCTGGCATCTATAGTCAATACATAAACTGATCTGGCATCTATAGTCAATATGATAAATCCGATTCGGCATCTACAGTCAATACATAAACCGATCTGGCATCTACAGTCAATACATAAACTGATCTGGCATCTACAGTCAATACATAAACTGATCTGGCATCTACAGTCAATACATAAACTGATCTGGCATCTACAGTCAATACTTAAACTGATCTGGCATCTACAGTCAATACATAACTGATCTGGCATCTACAGTCAATACATAAACTGATCTGGCATCTACAGTCAATACATAAACTGATCTGGCATCTACAGTCAATACATAAACTGATCTGGCATCTACAGTCAATACATAAACTGATCTGGCATCTACAGTCAATACATAAACTGATCTGGCATCTACAGTCAATACATAAAACTGGATCTGGCATCTACAGTCAATACATAAACTGATCTGGCATCTACAGTCAATACATAAACTGATCTGGCAGTCAATACAGTCAATACATAAACTGATCTGGCATCTACAGTCAATACATAAACTGATCTGGCATCTACAGTCAATACATAACTGATCTGGCATCTATAGTCAATACAGTCAATACTTAAACTGATCTGACATCTACAGTCAATACATAAACTGATCTGACATCTGTAGTCAATACATAAACTGATCTGACATCTATAGTCAATAAGCATCATCTGGCATCTACAGTCAATACATAAACTGATCTGGCATCTACAGTCAATACATAAACTGATCTGGCATCTACAGTCAATACATAAACTGATCTGGCATCTACAGTCAATACATAAACTGATCTGGCATCTACAGTCAATACAGTCAATACATAAACTGATCTGGCATCTACAGTCAATACATAAACTGATCTGGCATCTACAGTCAATACATAAACTGATCTGGCATCTATAGTCAATACAGTCAATACATAAACTGATCTGGCATCTATAGTCAATACATAAACTGATCTGACATCTGTAGTCAATACATAAACTGATCTGACATCTATAGTCAATACATAAACTGATCTGACATC
>NW_025756250.1:0-6751 GCF_021184085.1 Oncorhynchus gorbuscha
TACTTGTATCTCCTTTATGCCCCCCTTTCTATCCATCACTCCTCTCTTCAAATCAAATCAAATTTTATTTGTCACATACACATGGTTAGCAGATGTTAATGCGAGTGTAGCGAAATGCTTGTGCTTCTAGTTCCGACAATGCAGTGATAACCAACAAGTAATCTAACTAACAATTCCAAAACTACAGTCTTATACACAGTGTAAGGGGATAAGGAACATGTACATAAGGATATATGAATGAGTGATGGTACAGAGGCAGCATACAGTAGATGGTATCGAGTACAGTATATACATATGAGATGAGTGTGAGACAAAGTAAACAAAGTGGCATAGTTAAAAGTGGCTAGTGATACATGTGTTACATAAGGATGCAGTCGATGTTGTAGAGTACAGTATATACATATGTATATGAGATGAATAATGTAGGGTAAGTAACATTATATATAAGGTAGCATTGTTTAAAGTGGCTAGTGATATATTTACATCATTTCCCATCAATTCCCATTATTAAAATGGCTGGAGTTGGGTCAGTGTCAATGACAGTGTGTTGGCAGCAGCCACTCAATGTTAGTGGTGGCTATTTAACAGTCTGATGGCCTTGAGATAGAAGCTGTTTTTCAGTCTCTCGGTCCCAGCTTTGATGCCTGTACTGACCTCGCCTTCTGGATGATAGCGGGGTGAACAGGCAGTGGTTCGGTGGTTGATGTCCTTGATGATCTTTATGGCCTTCCTGTAACAACGGGTGGTGTAGGTGTCCTGGAGGGCAGGTAGTTTGCCCCCGGTGATGCGTTGTGCAGTCCTCACTACCCTCTGGAGAGCCTTACGGTTGAGGCGGAGCAGTTGCCGTACCAGGCGGTGATACAGCCCGCCAGGATGCTCTCGATTGTGCATCTGTAGAAGTTTGTGAGTGCTTTTGGTGACAAGCCGAATTTCTTCAGCCTCCTGAGGTTGAATAGGCGCTGCTGCGCCTTCTTCACGACGCTGTCAGTGTGAGTGGACCAATTCAGTTTGTCTGTGATGTGTATGCCGAGGAACTTAAAACTAGCTACCCTCTCCACTACTGTTCCATCGATGTGGATAGGGGGGTGTTCCCTCTGCTGTTTCCTGAAGTCCACAATCATCTCCTTAGTTTTGTTGACGTTGAGTGTGAGGTTATTTTCCTGACACCACACTCCAAGGGCCCTCACCTCCTCCCTGTAGGCCGTCTCGTCGTTGTTGGTAATCAAGCCTACCACTGTTGTGTCGTCCGCAAACTTGATGATTGAGTTGGAGCGTGCGTGGCAAAGGTCGTGGGTGAACAGGGAGTACAGGAGAGGGCTCAGAACGCACCCTTGTGGGGCCCCGTGTTGAGGATCAGCGGGGAGGAGATGTTGTTGCCTACCCTCACCACCTGGGGGCCCCGTCAGGAAGTCAGTACCCAGTTGCACAGAGGCGGGGTCGAGACCCAGGGTCTCGAGCTTGATGACGAGCTTGGAGGGTACTATGGTGTTGAATGCCGAGCTGTAGTCGATGAACAGCATTCTCACATAGGTATTCCTCTTGTCCAGGTGGGTTAGGGCAGTGTGCAGTGTGGTTGAGATTGCATCGTCTGTGGACCTATTTGGGCGGTAAGCAAATTGGAGTGGGTCTAGGGTGTCAGGTAGGGTGGAGGTGATATGGTCCTTGACTAGTCTCTCAAAGCACTTCATGATGACGGAAGTGAGTGCTACGGGGCGGTAGTCGTTTAGCTCAGTTACCTTAGCTTTCTTGGGAACAGGAACAATGGTGGCCCTCTTGAAGCATGTGGGAACAGCAGACTGGTATAGGGATTGATTGAATATGTCCGTAAACACACCGGCCAGCTGGTCTGCGCATGCTCGGAGGGCGCGGCTGGGGATGCCGTCTGGGCCTGCAGCCTTGCGAGGGTTAACACGTTTAAATGTCTTAATCACCTCGGCTGCAGTGAAGGAGAGACTGCATGTTTCCGTTGCAGGCCGTGTCAGTGGCACTGTATTGTCCTCAAAGCGGGCAAAAAAGTTATTTAGTCTGCCTGGGAGCAAGACATCCTGGTCCGTGACTGGGCTGGATTTCATCTTGTAGTCCGTGATTGACTGTAGACCCTGCCACATGCCTCTTGTGTCTGAGCCATTGAATTGAGATTCCACTTTGTCTCTGTACTGACGCTTAGCTTGTTTGATAGCCTTACGGAGGAATAGCTGCACTGTTTGTATTCAGTCATGTTGCCAGACACCTTGCCCTGATTAAAAGCAGTGGTTCGCGCTTTCAGTTTCACGCGAATGCTGCCATCAATCCACGGTTTCTGGTTAGGGAATGTTTTTATCGTTGCTATGGGAACGACATCTTGACGCACGTTCTAATGAACTCGCACACCGAATCAGCGTATTCGTCAATATTCCCATCTGACATGTCTGACGAAACATGTCCCAGTCCACGTGATGGAAGCAGTCTTGGAGTGTAGAGTCAGCTTGGTCTGACCAGCGTTGGACAGACCTCAGCGTGGGAGCCTCTTGTTTTAATTTCTGCCTGTAGGCAGGGATCAGCAAAATGGAGTCGTGGTCAGCTTTTCCGAAAGGGGCGGGGCAGGGCCTTATATGCGTCGCGGAAGTTAGAGTAACAGTGATCCAAGGTTTTACCACCCCTGGTTGCGCAATCGATATGCTGATAAAATTTAGGGAGTCTTGTTTTCAGATTGGCTTTGTTAAAATCCCCAGCTACAATGAATGCAGCCTCCGGATAAATGTTTTCCAGTTTGCAAAGAGTTAAATAAAGTTCGTTCTCAGAGCCATCGATGTGTCTGCTTGGGGGGGATATATACGGCTGTGATTATAATCGAAGAGAATTCTCTTGGAAGATAATGCGGTCTACATTTGATTGTGAGGAATTCTAAATCAGGTGAACAGAAGGATTTGAGTTCCTGTATGTTTCCTTCATCACACCATGTCCCGTTAGTCATGAGGCATACGCCCCCTCCACTCTTCTTACCAGAGAGATGTTTGTTTCTGTCGGCGCGATGCGTGGAGAAACCCGTTGGCTGTACCGCCCTGGATAGCGTTTTCCCAGTAAGCCATGTCTCCGTAAAGCAGAGAACGTTGCAGTCTCTGATGTCCCTCTGGAATGCCACCCTTGCTCGGATTTCATCAACCTTGTTGTCGAGACTGGACATTGGCAAGAAGAATACTGGGAAGTGGTGCGCGATGTGCCCTTTTTCGGAGTCTGACCAGAACACCGCCGCGTTTCCCTTTTTCGGAGTCGTTTCCTTGGGTCGCTGCATGCGATCCATTCCGTTGTCCTGTTTGTAAGGCAGAACACAGGATTCGCGTCGCGGAAAAACATATTCTTGGTCGTACTGATGGTGAGTTGACGCTGATCTTATATTCAGTAGTTCTTTCGACTGTATGTAATGAAACCTAAGATGACCTGGGGTACTACGTAAGAAATAACACGTAAAAAAAACAAAAAACTGCATAGTTTCCTTAGAACACAAGCGAATGGCCATCTCAGTCGGCGCCGGAAGTACAGAGTCTTCCCCCCGCCCATACTCTGTCTCTCTCCTCTAACCTGCTTGTATCTCCTTTATGCCCCCTTTCTATCCATCACTCCTCTCTTCCCCCACCCATACTCTGTCTCTCTCCTCTAACCTGCTTGTATCTCTCCTTTCTCTTCATTTTCTATCCATCACTCCTCTCTTCCCCCCGCCCATACTCTGTCTCTCTCCTCTAACCTGCTTGTATCTCCTTTATGCCCCCTTTCTATCCATCACTCCTCTCTTCCCCCGCCCATACTCTGTCTCTCTCCTCTAACCTGCTTGTATCTCCTTTCTCTTCATTTTCTATCCATCACTCCTCTCTTCCCCCACCCATACTCTGTCTCTCTCCTCTAACCTGCTTGTATCTCCTTTATGCCCCCTTTCTATCCATCACTCCTCTCTTCCCCCCGCCCATACTCTGTCTCTCTCCTCTAACCTGCTTGTATCTCCTTTATGCCCCCCTTTCTATCCATCACTCCTCTCTTCCCCCCGCCCATACTATATCTCTCTCCTCTAACCTGTTTGTATCTCCTTTCTCTTCATTTTCTATCCATCACTCCTCTCTTCCCCCGCCCATACTCTGTCTATCTCCTCTAACCTGCTTGTATCTCCTTTATGCTCCCCTTTCTATCCATCACTCCTCTCTTCCCCCGCCCATACTCTGTCTCTCTCCTCTAACCTGCTTGTATCTCCTTTCTCTTCACTTTCTATCCATCACTCCTCTCTTCCCCCCACCCATACTCTGTCTCTCTCCTCTAACCTGCTTGTATCTCCTTTATGCCCCCTTTCTATCCATCACTCCTCTCTTCCCCCCGCCCATACTCTGTCTCTCTCCTCTAACCTGCTTGTATCTCCTTTATGCCCCCTTTCTATCCATCACTCCTCTCTTCCCCCGCCCATACTATATCTCTCTCCTCTAACCTGTTTGTATCTCCTTTCTCTTCATTTTCTATCCATCACTCCTCTCTTCCCCCGCCCATACTCTGTCTATCTCCTCTAACCTGCTTGTATCTCCTTTATGCCCCCTTTCTATCCATCACTCCTCTCTTCCCCCCGCCCATACTCTGTCTCTCTCCTCTAACCTGCTTGTATCTCCTTTTTGCTTCATTTTCTATCCATCACTCCTCTCTTCCCCCGCCCATACTCTGTCTATCTCCTCTAACCTGCTTGTATGTCCTTTATGCCCCCATTTCTATCCATCACTCCTCTCTTCCCCCCCGCCCATACTCTGTCTCTCTCCTCTAACCTGCTTGTATCTCCTTTATGCCCCCTTTCTATCCATCACTCCTCTCTTCCCCCCGCCCATACTATATCTCTCTCCTCTAACCTGCTTGTATCTCCTTTCTCTTCATTTTCTATCCATCACTCCCTCTCTTCCCCCCGCCCATACTATATCTCTCTCCTCTAACCTGTTTGTATCTCCTTTCTCTTCATTTTCTATCCATCACTCCTCTCTTCCCCCCGCCCATACTCTGTCTACTCTCCTCTAACCTGCTTGTATCTCCTTTATGCCCCCTTTCTATCCATCACTCCTCTCTTCCCCCCGCCCATACTCTGTCTCTCTCCTCTAACCTGCTTGTATCTCCTTTTTCTTCATTTCTATCCATCACTCCTCTCTTCCCCCGCCCATACTCTGTCTCTCTCCTCTAACCTGCTTGTATCTCCTTTATGCCCCCCTTTCTATCCATCACTCCTCTCTTCCCCCCGCCCATACTCTATCTCTCTCCTCTAACCTGCTTGTATCTCCTTTCTCTTCATTTTCTATCCATCACTCCTCTCTTCCCCCCCACCCATACTCTATCTCTCTCCTCTAACCTGCTTGTATCTCCTTTCTCTTCATTTTCTATCCATCACTCCTCTCTTCCCCCGCCCATACTCTGTCTATCTCCTCTAACCTGCTTGTATGTCCTTTATGCCCCCTTTCTATCCATCACTCCTCTCTTCCCCCACCCATACTCTGTCTCTCTCCTCTAACCTGCTTGTATCTCCTTTATGCCCCCCTTTCTATCCATCACTCCTCTCTTCCCCCTGCCCATACTCTGTCTCTCTCCTCTAACCTGCTTGTATCTCCTTTATGCCCCCTTTCTATCCATCACTCCTCTCTTCCCCCCGCCCATACTCTGTCTCTCTCCTCTAACCTGCTTGTATCTCCTTTATGCCCCCTTTTCTATCCATCACTCCTCTCTTCCCCCCGCCCATACTCTGTCTCTCTCCTCTAACCTGCTTGTATCTCCTTTATGCCCCCTTTCTATCCATCACTCCTCTCTTCCCCCGCCCATACTCTGTCTCTCTCCTCTAACCTGCTTGTATCTCCTTTTCTTCATTTTCTATCCATCACTCCTCTCTTCCCCCCACCCATACTCTGTCTCTCTCCTCTAACCTGCTTGTATCTCCTTTATGCCCCCCTTTCTATCCATCACTCCTCTCTTCCCCCGCCCATACTCTGTCTCTCTCCTCTAACCTGCTTGTATTCTGAGGCTCTTTCTATCCATCACTTTTCCTGCCCATACTCTGTCTCTCTCCTCTAACCTGTTTGTATCTCCTTTATGCCCCCTTTCTATCCATCACTCCTCTTCCTCCCCCATACTCTTGTCTCTCTCTAACCTGTTTTGTATTCTGAGGTTCTATCCATCACTCCTTCTTTTTCCCTCTCTACGATATTTCGTTTCTTCCTCTGAACCTGTTTAGGTCCTGATGCCCCCTTATCCATCACTCTTCCCCCGCCCATACTATATCTTCTCCTCTAACCTGCTTGTATCTCCTTTCTCTTCATTCTTCTTCAATCCATCACTCCTCTCTTCCCCCGCCCATACTCCATTCTCCTCTCTAACCTGTTTGTATTCCTTTCTTCATTTTCTATCCATCACCTTCTTCCTCTGTCGATATTTGTCTTTCTCGAACCTGTTGAGATTCTCTTATGTCTCTTTCTTTATGTCCCCCTTTCTATCCATCACTCCTCTCTTCCCCCCGCCCATACTCTGTCTCTCTCCTCTAACCTGCTTGTATCTCCTTTATGCCCCCTTTCTATCCATCACTCCTCTCTTCCCCCCGCCCATACTCTGTCTCTCTCCTCTAACCTGCTTGTATCTCCTTTATGCCCCCTTTCTATCCATCACTCCTCTCTTCCCCCCGCCCATACTCTGTCTCTCTCCTCTAACCTGCTTGTATCTCCTTTCTCTTCATTTTCTATCCATCACTCCTCTCTTCCCCCCGCCCATACTCTGT
>NW_025756251.1:0-6747 GCF_021184085.1 Oncorhynchus gorbuscha
GTCTGCCAGATCAGAGGCAGTAGGGATGACCAGGGATGTTCTCTGTTTAGTGAGTCCACCAGATCAGAGGCAGTAGGGATGACCAGGGATGTTCTCTGTTTAGTGAATCTGCCAGATCAGAGGCAGTAGGGATGACCAGGGATGTTCTCTGTTTAGTGAGTCCTCCAGATCAGAGGCAGTAGGGATGACCAGGGATACCTCTCTGTTTAGTGAGTCCTCCAGATCAGAGGCAGTAGGGGATGACCAGGATGTTCCTTGTTTAGTGAATCTGCCAGATCAGAGGCAGTAGGGATGACCAGGGATGTTCTCTGTTTAGTGAGTCTTCCAGATCAGAGGTAGCAGGGATGACCAGGACTCTCTTGTTGAGTGAGTCCACCAGATCAGAGGCAGGCAGAGACACCAGACACTCTTCTGTTTAAATACTTTATCTAAGCATGACACTTCAAAACACAACTAATACTTTAAAGTACTTTTATCTAAGTACAGATACCCCCAAAACACAACTGAATTAATACTTTAAAAGTACTTTTATCTCAAGTACAGATTCCCCCAAAACACAACTGAATTAATACTTTAAAGTGACTTTATCTAGTACAGATACCCCCAAAACACAACTGAATTAATACTTTAAAGTACTTTTATCTAAGTACAGATACCCCCAAAAACACAACTGAATTAATACTTTAAAGTACTTTATCTAAGTACAGATACCCCCCAAAACACAACTGAATTAATACTTTTAAGTATTTTACACCACTGAATATTGGTGACACTTGTTTGTAGCACCAACGGTTTGGTCGGGACAGTCGGTTTTTGTGACACCTCTTGGAAACGACGTAGTCCGTGACAGAGTTCAGAGGGCACTTCAACTCGTAGATGTCATAGAGCCAAACAAAGTCTCTCCTTTCGACATTGGTGACATTAGTTTGCATCGTAGGTTCAGACATCACGGTTTGGGATTAACACATGATTCTGTGAATATTTTCTTGTCCAGAGCTTCTCCCCTGTAGAAAAAGGCCTCTTTCACGAGCCCCGTGTCATTGAATAAATAGCTGCACACTTCGTGTCGCCGGAAAGAGGGAAGGAGCAGCAGCCACGATAATAAATACACAGGAGATATTCTGTATTCAAAATGACATCGCCCTGTGACGCACGGGGCGCGTCAATCAACTCTAGGGGTTTTAAGGGGCAATCTGTGATTGGTACATCGAATTTTGAGTTTGACAGTCATACCCCGTCAGAACACGAAACATATGAACCTAAAATGTCAACCAAACACTGCATAGCCACATAATATGGTTAAAACTATTATTTTGATCTCATGGGTGATCAGTCCTGGCATCCAAAGATGTGTCTGAATATTTAAATTTCTCCAACTCGATTCCCTCAGTGGCAGGCTTTCCACTTTGTTCTTATTTGAACTGCAGAGGGGGAGGGGGGGGGGTCAATGAAACAGATCACTTTGACAATCAACCAGAAATACCTAGAGATCCTCTGGTTCTTTAAGAAATCTACACTTACGTACGTTGTTTGGCCGTTGAGTCAATTAGACCACGCCCATTTTGTGTATCTCTTTCTCCATATAAAGTTTATTTAGTTAACTAGCTGACTAAATCTCTAGATAATTAAATCTCTAGCTGACTAAATCTCTAGCTGACTAAATCTCTAGATAATTAAATCTCTAGCTGACTAAATCTCTAGCTGACTAAATCTCTAGATAATGAAATCTCTAGCTGACTAAATCTCTAGATGACTAAATCTCTAGCTGACTAAATCTCTAGATAACTAAATCTCTAGATAACTAAATCTCTAGCCTACTAAATCTCTAGCAGACTAAATCTCTAGCAGACTAAATCTCTACCTGACTAAATCTCTACCTGACTAAATCTCTAGCTAACTAAATCTCTAGCTAGCTAAATCTCTAGTTGACTAAATCTCTAGCTGACTAAATCTCTAGCTGACTAAATCTCTAGCTGACTAAATCTCTAGCTGACTAAATCTCTAGCTTACTAAATCTCTAGATATCTAAATCTCTAGATAACTAAATCTCTAGCTTACTAAATCTCTAGATAACTAAATCTCTAGCTTACTAAATCTCTATCTTACTAAATCTCTAGATAACTAAATCTCTAGCTTACTAAATCTCTAGATATCTAAATCTCTAGATAACAAAATCTCTAGTTTACTAAATCTCTAGATAACTAAATCTCTAGCTAACTAAATCTCTAGCTAGCTAAATCTCTAGCTAGCTAAATCTCTAGTTGACTAAATCTCTAGCTGACTAAATCTCTAGCTAACTAAATATCTAGCTGACTAAATCTCTAGCTGACTAAATCTCTAGTTGACTAAATCTCTAGCTGACTAAATCTCTAGCTAACTAAATCTCTAGCTGACTAAATCTCTAGCTGACTAAATCTCTAGCTGACTAAATCTCTAGCTGACTAAATCTCTAGCTAACTAAATCTCGCATTGTAGTGGACACCTCTGATGGTTCCTTTAAGGAACAAAGTAGCAACAGGCAAATTTGATATCCGTCTATGAATTTGAGTGTTTTACAACTCTCCAACACCATCCCTCAGTTGTTCACCTAAAAACTGGTGGTTGTCTGAACTGCAGATTGTCCATTTCATACACAAAGAGTAGCAACATTACCTGTTAGGTTCAGACAACAGCCACATTATATCATTACTGTGACATTGACTGTGCAGGATCAGGAGGACTAGTTAGAGTTGGTCCACAGGGATCTTGGGTGTATCTCAATACTCTCTTAGTCCCCTCTCTGTGTCTATGTCCTCATTTACTTTCTTTGTTCCTTTGTCTTGTTTTCATTCTTTGTGGTTGTTTTTGACATGCCTCAGCAGATTAGTCTTCTGAATGAATCTTTACCACAGACTGAGCAGCCATGTTGTTTCTCTCCTGTGTGAGTCAGTTTGTGCTTAGTTAGGTTCCTATTGACACTGAAGCTTTTCCCACAGTCACCACAGCTATATGGTTTCTCTCCTGTGTGAGTCCGTATATGTTCAATTAGTGTCTTCTTGACACTAAAGCTTTTCCCACAGTCGCCACAGCTAAAAGGTTTCTCTCCTGTGTGAGTCCGTATATGTTCAGTTAGTGTCTTCTTGAGATTGAAGCTTTTCCCGCAGTCGCCACAGCTAAAAGGTTTCTCTCCTGTGTGAATCAGTTTGTGCCTGGTTAGATGCTGCTTGAGACTGAATCTTTTCCGCAATCACCACAGCTAAATGGATTTTCCCTGTGTGAATGAGTTTGTGCCTGGTTAGATGCCCCTTCAGACGGAAGCTTTTCCCACAGTCACCACAACTGAATGGTTTCTCTCCTGTGTGAATCCTCATGTGTCTGGACAGATGTCCTTTTTGTTTGAAGATCTTTCCACAAACAGGGCAGGTACAGGGTTTACCACTGTGACAGAGTCGGACATGGGCCTTCAGTTTACAGGTGGAGTTGTAGCGTTTCTGCAGAATCTACATTCACTGGGTCTCTTCTGGTGAGAGTCACATGTCTCTGCAGATCAGCTTTCAGAGCAAATGTTTCACCACAGTCACGGCAGCTGTGAGTTTTCTAGGCATGGTGCTGGGTTTGGAACAGTGTTCCCCCAATGTTGGGCTGGGATCCAATAGTGGACTGTTGTCAAATCCTACTGCGTCGCTGCTTACAGCTAAGCTGGGCTGGAGGCATTGTTTTGATCTGTAGGGTCACAGGGAATGTAGAGACCCTTTAGGTGGGTCACAGTGCCAGAAGGTTTGAGATCCACTGGTTTAGAGTCTCTCTGTTCTCCACAGTCTGGGTTTGGTCCTCCTGATCACATTCATTTTTCACACAGGAAGGAGAGAAAATGAACCCTATGATATCAGGCTCCGCCCCTTGAAGCTGCTCTTCCTCCTGACTGGTCCTGACTTCCTCCTGTTCCTCTTTAATCTGTTTGGTCTCTGAGTCCTCCTGCTCCAGACTGGGGCTCCACTCCTGCTCACAGTGCTGCTGCTCAGGGGGAACCTCCTCTTCAGAGACAGAGATCTGCAGGGAGTCTGGAGGGAAGGAGCAGAGGTTACCTATACAGCCTTTAGACAGATGTAGAATGGTGCGGGAGGGGATGGCTGATGTTTTACATCAGGGGTGTCAAAGTCAAATGGACGGAGGGCCAAATAAAAAATTTAGCTACAAGCCGAGGGCCGGACTGTTCGAATGTTCATTGAAATTTTTTTAAATGACGCATATAGTCTAGTGAACCTAATTGAACCTACTGAAAACCTAACAAATATATTCCAATATGATCAGATAAATAAAGCAATATTTTCTTATGGCTCTGTCAGTAATCTTTAATTTTCAACAGACAAATTTCCTTTATATAAAAATCCCCATAACATGAATATTAAATGAAAGAAACCGGTATTCAAGGCACCATCAGTAGCCTATATTTTCTATTTTAGCAAAAGTGGGCTAAATTTACTTCAAAGAAAAAAACAATAATAGCAATTTTCTATCATCCACTCAACTGAAATATTTTTAAAATATAATTGGATTGAAATACAATAAAATAAAGTGCAAAAATCTATTAATCAAAAACAACACTTTGTTTAAGGAGAAGTAACATGCAGTGAAAACAAATATTAAACTTTAACTTTTAAACTTGAACTGAGTAAAAACTCTAAATATGTGATTGCACAGTAATGTTCACTTGTTTGAGGTTGAGGGTGATACTTGGTGGTGTCCCATCTTTTCCACAAGTTCATCAATGTTCGGGGTAAGGCTCTGAGCTGAGGAAATCCTCAGAATTGAGTGGAGGTGTTCAGCAGTAAGTCGACTTCTGTGTGATGTTTTGTTCAAGTTCATCAAAGAAAACAGTTGTTCACACAGGTATGTGCTGCCAAACATAGACAACGTTTGAGCAGCCTGGATGCGCAGCTGGGGCATTGTGTCGGGGAGGAAACGGGCGAACTCCGCAGCACCCTCTGCCGCATATTTTGCCCTCAGTGCATCATTGCATTGGAGGTCAATCAACTCCATTTGGAGGTTTGGTGGTGAGCTTTCCACGTCAACAGCAAATGGGTTACCGAGCAGTTCCAACCTGCTTTTTTGTGCTTCAAAGTCAGCAAATCGGCGTCGAAAGTCAGCGGCAAGCATACCTATTTTATCAGCCAACTGTGCGCCGGGAACGCACTGGTAGAGAGCTTCTTTTTCATGGTCTGGCAGCTGGGAAAGTGGCTCAAATTTTCTTTCCGCATCTGCCTCCCACAGAGTCCGTTTGGTTTTAAATGCCTTCACTGTACTGTACATATCAGAGATGACACGATCCCGACCCTGCAGCTGCAAGTTCATTGCATTCAGATGACTCGTAATGTCACACAGAAAAGCCATTTCACACAGAAACATTTCGGTCTCGGAGTTGTGTTGTGTCTTTCCCTTTGCTGTCCAAGAACAGACAAATCTCCTCACGAAGCTCGAAACATCTTTTGAAGCACCTTTCCCTGGCTTAGCCATCGCACCTCTGTGTGATAAGGCAAATCACCATGCTCCGTTTCTAACTCCGCGTCAGAAATGCCTTGAACTGGCGGTGATTCAAACCTTTGGCTCTGATAAAGTTAACTGTGCGCGTGATGATGCTCATTACATGCTCCATTTTCAAGGCTTTACCGCACAACGCTTCCTGGTGTATGATACAATGATAAGCTGTCAGCTCACCTGTCGCGTTTTCCTCTTGCATCTTTCCGTATCTTTGCCACCAGTCCGCTCCTGTGTCCCACATCGCAGGTGCTCCGTCGGTTGTCAAACCCACAGTTTTTCCCAAGGCAGCTCCATCTCATTTACACATCTTGACACCTTCTTCATACAAATCATGCCCCGTAGTTGTGCCATGCATAGGACGTAAAGCCAAAACTCCTCTGTCACGCTTAGGCTGGAGTCCACTCCGCGGATGAAAATTGACAACTGGGCAATGTCAGAAATGTCGGTGCTCTCATCCACAGCCAAGGAATATGCAATGAAATCTTTCCTTTTCACAAGCTGCTCTTTTAGATTTGATGGACAACTGGTCTACTCTCTCGGCAATGGTGTTTCTGCTCAGACTCACATTTAAAAAGAGTTGCCTTTTTTCTGGGCAAACTTCGTCACAAACTTTAATCATGCAGTTTTTGATGAAATCCCCTCCGTAAATGGCCGGGGCTGATTTAGCGATCTCTTCTGCCAAAATAAAACTGGCCTTGACAGCAGCCTGGCCTTGTGATTTGGCTTTTTTGAACAGAGCCTGTCGAGATCTGAGGCCTCGTTTTAATTCCTCTGCCTTTGTAGCCTTTGTTCCATGTCCATATTCTTGTTTTTGTCCGCGTGTTTCGTTTTCATAATGTCGTCTCAGATTATACTTTCAGTACCGCCTCACTTTCTCCACACAGAAGACACAGGTTTTCCAGCTACCTCCGTGAACAAATACTCCGACTCCCACCTTGTTTGAAACCCCGGTTCTCAGTGTCCACCTTCCGTTTTGCCATTTTTGATGGGTATCTGAAAGTTAATTTTACTGTGATGCTGACAACTGCTGTGCCAATAAATATTGAAATGAAGCAGCCTACTGCTCGGTGCGCCACCGTTGCATTGTGGGAAATGTAGTATTGGTGCGTGTAAAAGATCTGCGGGCTGCCGGCTTGCTGCGGTCTGCGGGCCGGTTCTAATAATAAATCAAGATCATCCCAGGGGCCGAAAACCTTCTCGGGCCGGATGTGGCCCGCGGGCCTTGACTCT
>NW_025756252.1:0-6747 GCF_021184085.1 Oncorhynchus gorbuscha
GATGAGTTGCGGTGAAACTGCCGCGTCCGTTTGAGATTATTACAACAACAAAGATGTTTCAAACAACACACACTTTTATTCCCCAACATCATTGTATGTGTGATAAAACAGCATGTACTACAATGTATTTCAATGAAACTTCTCTAAAACCATAACAGATGCTCCTGGGAGAGACCTGTGACAGCGTTTCCCCTTTCACACATCTCAGCTTTAATGTTTGGGTTTAAAATCGGATTTTGAGAAGATAATTTGTATAAATCTGCAGGGCTTGTGATAGTGACACCCCTTGGTGCGTTGTTTTGTGTGGCCAGGACGAGCGCAGGGTGGTGTACGTGGGCCGCATCCAGAGGACCATGATGCACTCGGAGCTGAGAGAACGCTTCTCTCTGTTTGGAGAGGTGGAGGAATGCACCCTGCACTTTAGAGACAGGGGGTGAGTCTCTCTCTCTCTGCATCAAAAGAGATGGTCAAAAATTGTTAGCATGTCTTTAAACTCTTTTTTTCTCTAGACTTTCTCTGTCCTCTTTCCCCTTCTCGCCCCTCACCTCTCCCCTCTGTCCGCCTCACCTCTCCCTCTCTGTCCGCCTCACCTCTCTCTTCTCTCTCTCTGTCCCCCTCACCTCTCTCTCTGTCCCCCTCACCTCTCTCTCTGTCCCCCTCACCTCTCTCTCTGTCCCCCTCACCTCTCTCTCTGTCCCCCTCACCTCTCTCTCTGTCCGCCTCACCTCTCCCTCTCTGTCCGCCTCACCTCTCTCTGTCCCCCTCACCTCTCTCTTTCTCTCTGTCCCCCTCACCTCTCTCTTTCTCTCTGTCCCCCTTAGATATAATCATACTTCATTTTATTTATTGAAGACTTATTTCATCAGGTAACTTACTAGCTTACCTTTGTCCATATCAGGTGGTTAGAAAATAACTATTTCTTAACCTGTGTTCTGTTTCCATAGCGACCACTACGGCTTTGTGACGTTCTACAACATGAAAGATGCGTTCGCAGCCATCGAGAACGGTTACAAGCTGAGGAGACCTGACGAGCTGCCCTTTGACCTCTGCTTCGGGGGCAGGCGTCAGTTCTGCAAATCTACGTACGCCGACCTAGGTGAGAACCTTTAAGGGTGGTCTCAATGAGAAAGGGAGATACCTACTCAGTCGTTCAACTGAAATGTCTTCCACATTTAACCCAACCCCTCTGAATCAGAGAGGTACTGGGGCCTTAATCGACATCCACGTATTCGGGCGCCTGGAGAACAGGGGTAACTTCTCAGTGGCAGAACAACAGATTTGACTCTTGTCAGCTCGGGGATTTAATCCATAAACTTAACATTAGCTCCAATGCTCTTGGCACCATTAGGCCACCTAAGTGTCACCTCTCGAACAAAGGCTTTCCCCTTTGGGAAATAGATGATGAGTTTACTAAGTCACATGCCCAGGGTCGAGATGTAATTGCAGGGTAAACAGGTTGAAGTCATAGCATATTGCACTGAACTGGTTTGTTTCACCAGATTCTAATCGGGAAGAGGAGGACTCCACTCCAGTGAAAATGAAGAGGAGGAGCTGGATCTTTGACACTCTATTGAAGCAGGCACAGAAAGGCTTGACGCGGTAGCAGAGTCCTGGAGGAAGAGAGGGAGCCAAGAAAGGAGTGATGGAGAGAAGGTCCCAAATGTCACCCTATTCCCTATAGAGGGTACTAACCTTAGGGTTCTGGTCCCAAAGCAGTGCCCTCTATAGAAGGGAACGGGGTGTTATTTGGGACTGAGCCAACAAGTTAGCAAGACTTACCTCAGAGCTACACACATGCACATACTTTAACATTGTAGAAATGTTGTTTTAACTTGTATTGGTTCACTGTTATCAACTCATTTTATTTACTGTGATAGCACAACTTTGTTGATGCAGTAAAAAGATTTTTAAAGGAAAAAGAATCATAGGAAGATGATTAGAATATAACGTTGTTTTTTGTATTATTTTTAATTTTTTAAGAAGGCTCTTTAAATATCTTTGTTGCACTAATATTGCACTTGCAAGCTTTGCTTTACTCTGTCTGTTACAATGTTTAAAAAGTTGAGATTCCTTAAGTCATTTTATTCCCAATTATGAACATGTTCTTTTGAATGAATAAAGACTATTATTGTGTCATCCTGAACTAGTGTCCATCCCATTGCCCTGACTGGATGGATCCATGGACTGACAGAGGAAGGAATATTCTACACTGTCAGTCTTTAAAGTGGAAATGACTTGCTTTGTAAACAGCCAACCTTGGCTTTGAAGCTCACAATGTAGAAAATAATTAACCTGCAACACTATACATTTCAAACTACATTGACTTTGAAAAGGATGGTACAAGGTAATCACAAGCAAGACTAGTTTAAGATGAAGACGAATTAAGTTAAAGTAGACTTGTGAACCAATGCCAGCTTTTTTTATTTGACACGTTGATAAAATGGGAGAGCGGACCCTTTAAAGGAAATTGTACACTGTCTCTTTAAGCACACACCAATCAGTAGCCCTACGTCGATCCACGCATGGTTAACTAAAACAATATTTTCTTCACTTTTAATTATGATTCTTCCTATGATTGGCATTACACTGTAATTGTGTAATACAACTTGTATCGCTTTATTTGGCGAGCTACTGAGTCTGCGCACTAGGGAGCAATAAGGAACTCAACTATCATTCTAATAAAATCCCATGCAGAGCTACGTGGTTGACACAAACACAACTAGGCCATTTTGCGTGATCGATTGTCATTGAGTAACTTTACTTAGCTCGATGTGCTACTAAAGGCTTCATCTAACGTCAGATCAAATCATCTCCGGGACAGGTACACAAATTGAAACTACCTAGAACTTGGAGAAAACCATGCCGAAGCCGAGCGCTTCCAAGGCGACAGGGAAAACCCGCAGGTTCATCAGTGGTGTGGTGGAAGGTGAGAGTTCTACTCGTCATCACGTCAAATGGTCTACCTACTGTAAGATGTCAATCAAATAGCGTGCTGTCGGAAAGGCCTACAAATAGTGTCTGTTTTGATTCAATGTAGTTACATTACGCCACATATTTCAGTGCATGTGTCAGATTATAATATGGTACATTTGGATATACACCATATTAAACTCAGCAAAAAAAATAAACGTCCTCACTGTCAACTGCGTTTATTTCTAATTCTAGGAGGCATTTTAGTTCTATTAAGACATTGTAATTGTATTAAGACATTCAAATTCCATGAGGACATTCTAGTTCTATGAAGACTTGAATTATCTGAGTACATTCTAGATCTATGAGTACATTCTAGTTCTATGAGTACATTCTAGTTCTATGAGTACATTCTAGTTCTATGAAGACATTGTAAATGCAGCAAAAAAAAGAAACGTCCTCTCACTGTCAACTGCGTTTATTTTCAGCAAACTAAACGTGTAAATATTTGTATGAACATAATAAGATTCAACAACTGAGACATAAACTGAACAAGTTCCACAGACATGTGACTAACAGAAATTGAATAATGTGTCCCTGAACAAAGAGGGGGTCAAAAGTAACAGTCAGTATCTGGTGTGGCCACCAGCTGCATTAAATACTGCAGTGCATCTCCTCCTCATGGGCTGCACCAGATTTTCTGGTTCTTGCTGTGAGATGTTACCCCACTCTTCCACCAAGGCACCTGCAAGTTCCCGGACATTTCTGTGGGGAATGGCCCTAGCCCTCACCCTCCGATCCAACAGGTCCCAGACGTGATCAATGGGATTGAGATCCGGGCTCTTCGCTGGCCATGTCAAAACACTGACATTCCTGTCTTTCAGGAAATCACGCACAGAACGAGCAGTATGGTTGGTGGCATTGTCATGCTGGAGGGTCATGTCAGATGAGTCTGCGTGAAGGGGTACCATGAGAGGAGGATGTCTTCCTATCATGCACAGCGCTGGGAGATTGCCCGTACGACAACAGGCTTCCAGCCTGATGATGCCAGACACACCGCCCAGACCATGACAGACCCTCCACCTCCAAATTGATCCCTCTCCAGAGTACAGACCTCGGTGTAACTCTCATTCCTTCGACACTAAACGCAAATCCGGCCTCCCGGGTGGCGCAGGAGCAGTGGCGCTTGTACTGCAGCGCCAGCTGCGCCATCAGAGACCTGCTCCGCGCCCCAGGCTCTGTCAGAACCGGCCGCGACCTGGATGTCCGTGGGCGACTGACACCTGGCCTAGCGTCGTCCGGGTTAGGGAGGGCTTGGCCGGTAGGGATGTCCTTGTCTCATTGCGCACCAGCGACTCCTGTGGCAGGCCGGGCGCAGTGTACGCTACGCTAACCAAGGTTGCCAGGTGCACGGTGTTTCCTCCGACACATTGGGCGGCTGGCTTCCGGGTTGGATGGCGCTGTGTTAAGAAGCAGTTGGGTTGTGTATCAGAGGACGCATGACTTTCAACCTTCGTCTCTCCCGAGCCCGTACGGGAGTTGTAGCGATGAGACAAGATAGTAGCTACTAAAACAATTGGATACGACGAAATTGGGGAGAAAAAGGGGTCATTTTTTTTACAAAAATTAAAAATAAATAAAATAAACCCAAATCCGACCATCACACCTGGTGAGACAAAACCGCAACTCGTTAGGACTGGCAAAAAGTGCTCTTCACTGTCTAGTCCAGCGAAGGTGGGTTTGTGCTCATAGGCGACGTTGTTGCCGGTGATGTCTGATGAGGACCTGCCTTTACAACAGGCCTACAAGCCCTCAGTCCAGCCCCTCTCAGCCTATTGTGGACGGTCTGAGCACTGATGGAGGGATTGTGCGTTCCTGGTGTAACTCGGGCAGTTGTTGTAGCCATCCTTTACCTGTCCCGCAGGTGTGATGTTCAGATGCACCGATCCTGTGCAGGTGTTGTTACACGTGGTCTGCCACTGGGAGGACGATCAACTGTCCATCCTGTCTCCCTGTAGCGCTGTCTTAGGCGTCTCACAGTACGGACATTGCAATTTATTGCCCTGGCCACATCTGCAGCCCTCATTTCTCCTTGCAGCATGCCTAAGGCACGTTCACGCAGATGAGCAGGGACCCTAGGCATCTTTCTTTTGGTGTTTTTCAGTCAGTAGAAAGGACTTTTTAGTGTCCTAAGTTTTCATAACTGTGACCTTAATTGCCTACCATCTGTAAGCTGTTAGTGTCTTAACAACCGTTCCACAGGTGCATGTTCATTAATTGATTATGGGTCATTGAAACAGTGTTTAACCCTTTATAATGAAGATCTGTGAAGTTATTTGGATTTTTACAAATTATCTTTGAAAGACAGGGTCCTGAAAAGGGGAAGTTTCTCTTTTTGCCGAGTTTATGTCAGGGATGGTAAACTCCAGTCCTGAGGGGTGGAGGGGTGTCACTTTCCCCCTATCTCTAGCAAACACAGCTGATTTAAACTAATTGCATTCTAAACTGAAGACGACTATTAGTTGATCATTGGAGTCAGGTGTGTTAGCTGGGGCAAAAAGAGTGACACCAATCAGGCTCTGGAGGACCGGAGTTACCCATCCCTGATATTTACAGTACCAGTCAAAAGTTTGGACACACCTACTCATTCCAGCGTTTTTCTTTATTTTTTAACACTATTTTCTACATTGTAGAATAATAGTGACGACATCAAAACTATGAAATAGCACATATGGAATCATTTAGTAACCTAAAAAGTGTTCAACAAATGAAAATATATTTTATATTCTTCAAAGCAGCCACCCTTTGCCTTGATGACAGCCTTGCTCTGTGCGCCACATTATGCCTGACAACTGTAAACGTTTATATGACCTTTGCTTCACTCAGGCTTTTACGGGCGACCATGGACTATGGAACAGAGGACTGAGCTTTTCCAAAGGTAGTAAACCATTTCTAAACACACACTCACCCATACTCTTTCTCTCCCTCTTCATCATCCTCTTTGTCTCCCTCTTCATCATACTCTTTGTCTCCCTCTTCAGCATCCTCTTTCTCTCCCTCTTCAGCATCCTCTTTCTCTCCCTCTTCATCATCCTCTTTCTCTCCCTCTTCATCATCCTCTTTCTCTCCCTCTTCATCATCCTCTTTGTCTCCCTCTTCAGCATCCTCTTTGTCTCCCTCTTCAGCATCCTCTTTCTCTCCCTCTTCATCATACTCTTTCTCTCCCTCTTCAGCATCCTCTTTCTCTCCCTCTTCAGCATCCTCTTTCTCTCCCTCTTCAGCATCCTCTTTCTCTCCCTCTTCAGCATACTCTTTCTCTCCCTCTTCAGCATCCTCTTTCTCTCCCTCTTCAGCATCCTCTTTCTCTCCCTCTTCAGCATCCTCTTTCTCTCCCTCTTCAGCATCCTCTTCTCTCCCTCTTCAGCATACTCTTTTCTCTCCCTCTTCAGCATCCTTCTTTCTCTCCCTCTTCAGCATCCTCTTTCTCTCCTCTTCAGCATACTCTTTCTCTCCCTCTTCAGCATCCTCTTCTCTCCCTCTTCAGCATCCTCTTTCTCTCCCTCTTCAGCATCCTCTTTCTCTCCCTCTTCAGCATCCTCTTTCTCTCCCTCTTCAGCATACTCTTTCTCTCCCTCTTCAGCATCCTCTTTCTCTCCCTCTTCAGCATACTCCTTTCTCTCCCTCTTCAGCATACTCTTTCTCTCCCTCTTCAGCATACTCTTTCTCTCCCTCTTCAGCATACTCTTTCTCTCCTCTTCAGCATACTCTTTCTCTCCCTCTTCAGCATACTCTTTCTCTCCCTCTTCTTCACAGGGAACTTATTATCCACCTTGTTGC
>NW_025756253.1:0-6746 GCF_021184085.1 Oncorhynchus gorbuscha
TCTCTCTCTCTCTCTCTCTCTCTCTCTCTCTCTCTCTCTCTCTCTCTCTCCCTCTCTTAATATATCTCTATCTCTCTCTTTCTTAATATATCTCTATCTCTCTCTTTCTTCATCTCCCCTTTTATCTCGCCCCTTCTCTCTCTACCTTGGTAACAGCTATATTTTGAAATCTAACTCTGTCCATCTGTCTGTCTGTTGAACTTTTCTATAAATAGTACAGTATGGACCAAGACATCCGCCAAGGACGCAGCCAAGGCCCATATCTCTCACATCTCTCACATCTCTCACATCTCTCATATCTCTCACATCTCTCATATCTCTCATATCTCTCACATCTCTCACATCTCTCATATCTCTCACATCTCTCATATCTCTCACATCTCTCACATCTCTCATATCTCTCACATCTCTCACATCTCTCATATCTCTCACATCTCTCACATCTCTCATATCTTCTATATTTAGGAGGCGATAAGCAGAAAATCATGAATTCCACCAAGCAAGATTTCTGGAGAAGCTAAAAGTTCCCAGAATATTGTAACCCTGCCGATAGTAACTCTTCATGTGTCCTGTATCTTCTGTATCTTCTGTATCTCCTGTATCTCCTGTATCTTCTGTATCTCCTGTATCTTCTGTATCTCCTGTATCTCCTGTATCTCCTGTATCTTCTGTATCTTCTGTATCTCCTGTATCTTCTGTATCTCCTGTATCTTCTGTATCTTCTGTATCTCCTGTATCTCCTGTATCTCCTGTATCTTCTGTATCTTCTGTATCTTCTGTATCTCCTGTATCTCCTGTATCTCCTGTATCTTCTGTATCTTCTGTATCTCCTGTATCTCCTGTATCTTTCTGTATCTTCTGTATCTCCTGTATCTCCTGTATCTCCTGTATCTTCTTGTATCTTCTGTAACTCCTGTATCTCCTGTATCTCCTGTATCTTCTGTATCTCCTGTATCTCCTGTATCTTCTGTATCTCCTGTATCTCCTGTATCTCCTGTATCTCCTGTATCTTCTGTATATTCCAGGTCTCTTGTGGCTTCTATGTCCTACAGGTATGTGGCTAAGCGCTAAGGGGTGTGGGCACATGAACCTCAGTCATCTTCGGCATCTACATACGTGTGTGTGTGTGTGGTGTGTCAGAAGTAAAACAACTTGTGTTCCACAGCAAGTCACGAACCCAACCCTTATAGTATGTATATTGAATCAACAGCTACACTTATCGGAAGTAAAACAAGCTGTTTGACAGCAACCTAACCCTTCTAGCAGTATGGGATTACCAGTGGCATCTACATATGTTTCAAAGCTACCTAACCCTTCTAGCAGTATGGGGTTACCAGTGGCATCTACATATGTTTCAAAGCTACCTAACCCTTCTAGCAGTATGGGGTTACCAGTGGCATCTACATATGTTTCAAAGCTACCTAACCCTTCTAGCAGTATGGGGTTACCAGTGGCATCTACATATGTTTCAAAGCTACCTAACCCTTCTAGCAGTATGGGGTTACCAGTGGCATCTACATATGTTTCAAAGCTACCTAACCCTTCTAGCAGTATGGGGTTACCAGTGGCATCTACATATGTTTCAAAGCTACCTAACCCTTCTAGCAGTATGGGGTTACCAGTGGCATCTACATATGTTTCAAAGCTACCTAACCCTTCTAGCAGTATGGGGTTACCAGTGGCATCTACATATGTTTCAAAGCTACCTAACCCTTCTAGCAGTATGGGGTTACCAGTGGCATCTACATATGTTTCAAAGCTACCTAACCCTTCTAGCAGTATGGGGTTACCAGTGGCATCTACATATGTTTCAAAGCTACCTAACCCTTCTAGCAGTATGGGGTTACCAGTGGCATCTACATATGTTTCAAAGCTACCTAACCCTTCTAGCAGTATGGGGTTACCAGTGGCATCTACATATGTTTCAAAGCTACCTAACCCTTCTAGCAGTATGGGGTTACCAGTGGCATCTACATATGTTTCAAAGCTACCTAACCCTTCTAGCAGTATGGGTTACCAGTGGCATCTACATATGTTTCAAAGCTACCTAACCCTTCTAGCAGTATGGGGTTACCAGTGGCATCTACATGTTTCAAAGCTACCTAACCCTTCTAGCAGTATGGGGTTACCAGTGGCATCTACATATGTTTCAAAGCTACCTAACCCTTCTAGCAGTATAATATTTAGGCATCTACATATGTTTCAAAGCTACCTAACCCTTCTAGCAGTATGGGGGTTACCAGTGGCATCTACATATGTTTCAAAGCTACCAACCCTTCTAGCAGTATGGGGTTACCAGTGTGGCATCTACATATGTTTCAAGCTACCTAACCCTTCTAGCAGTATGGGGTTACCAGTGGCATCTACATATGTTTCAAAGCTACACTAACCCTTCTAGCAGTATGGGGTTACCAGTGGCATCTACATATGTTCAAAGCTACCTAACCCTTCTAGCAGGCGGGTTCAATTATCTACATATGTTTCAAAGCTACCTAACCCTTCTAGCAGTATGGGGTTACCAGTGGCATCTACATATGTTTCAAAGCTACCTAACCCTTCTAGCAGCATGGGGTTACCAGTGCATCTACATATGTTTCAAAGCTACCTAACCCTTCTAGCAGTATGGGGTTACCAGTGCATCTACATATGTTTCAAAGCTACCTAACCCTTCTAGCAGTATGGGGTTACCAGTGGCATCTACATATGTTTCAAAGCTACCTAACCCTTCTAGTATGTATGGGGTTACCAGTGGCATCTACATATGTTTCAAAAGCTATCTAACCCTTCTAGCAGTATGGGGTTACCAGTGGCATCTACATATGTTTCAAAGCTACCTAACCCTTCTAGAATCTTTAACAGTTCCACTTCATCACAGGTAAAACAACTTCTCCAGTTGTCTTTGACAGCAACATACATTCGGTATATGATTGACAGCAACCAACCCTTCTGGCACGTACACAGGGGTCTTAGGTTATGTAGCCCACTCGAGGTAAACAACGTGACGATTAGTCTTGACAATGTGAGCCTTCCACTGCAGGGTAATATGTCACGTCAAGTGGTGTACAACTCTACCATAGAACTGTATTTATGCCCTGTAAGTCATTGAGAACACATTAGCTTTTACAATAACGACCTGACCAAGAAGGAGCAATATAATTAACTACAACAAATTTGTTAGCTAAAAAGTGACATATACCGTTAACTACAATGGTCAAAATGTCTTATTTTTTAACATTATTTTAACAGGGACTATGGTTTACACACAAATCCATCCCTAAGCCCTATTTCCAGCATTGTGGAGATCTGAGAGATTCGATTATATAAGAAATATGGTAATAGCTTCATCTTGCCCTATGATAGGCTAGGTTGAAGTGTCACCATATTGCTTATACCAATCAAATCCTCTCAGATCTCTACAAGCTGATGAAGGGCTGAGAGATGGATTTGGGATTGGGCCTGTGTTGTGTGGGTTGTCTTTAGGGGACACCCAGATGTCCTCTCTCTCTATCAGATGGTGCAAAGCCTCTTTTTAATGGGATGTTTATCCCAATAATAGCTATTTATCACCGTGTTGGGTGACGGGTGTTGAAATGAGGAAGTGCTGCTATAGTCCTACATTTGACTGGCTTCAGGTTTGTGTCATGCAACGGTCAAATAGAGTATGATGTATGTGACTATGATGTATGTGACTATGCTGTATGTGACTATGATGTATGTGAGTATGATGTATGTGACTATGATGTATGTGACTATGATGTATGTGAGTATGATGTATGTGACTATGATGTATGTGACTATGATGTATGTGACTATGATGTATGTGACTATGATGTATGTGACTATGATGTATGTGAGTATGATGTATGTGAGTATGATGTATGTGACTATGATGTATGTGAGTATGATGTATGTGAGTATGATGTATGTGAGTATGATGTATGTGAGTATGATGTATGTGACTATGATGTATGTGACTGATGTATGTGACTATGATGTATGTGACTGATATATGTGACTATGATGTATGTGACTATGATGTATGTGACTATGATGTATGTGGCTATGATGTATGTGACTATGATGTATGTGACTATGATGTATGTGACTATGATGTATGTGACTATGATGTATGTGAGTATGATGTATGTGAGTATGATGTATGTGAGTATGATGTATGTGAGTATGATGTATGTGACTATGATGTATGTGACTGATGTATGTGACTATGATGTATGTGACTGATATATGTGACTATGATGTATGTGACTATGATGTATGTGACTATGATGTATGTGGCTATGATGTATGTGACTGATATATGTGACTATGATGTATGTGACTGATGTATGTGAGTATGATGTATGTGACTATGATGTATGTGACTGATGTATGTGACTATGATGTATGTGACTGATGTATGTGACTATGATGTATGTGACTATGATGTATGTGACTATGATGTATGTGACTGATGTATGTGACTATGATGTATGTGACTATGATGTATGTGACTATGATGTATGTGACTATGATGTATGTGACTGATGTATGTGACTGATGTATGTGAGTATGATGTATGTGACTGATGTATGTGAGTATGATGTATGTGAGTATGATGTATGTGACTATGATGTATGTGACTATGATGTATGTGACTGATGTATGTGAGTATGATGTATGTGACTGATGTATGTGAGTATGATGTATGTGACTATGATGTATGTGACTGATGTATGTGACTGATGTATGTGAGTATGATGTATGTGACTATGATGTATGTGACTGATGTATGTGAGTATGATGTATGTGACTGATGTATGTGAGTATGATGTATGTGACTATGATGTATGTGACTATGATGTATGTGACTATGATGTATGTGACTATGATGTATGTGAGTATGATGTATGTGACTGATGTATGTGAGTATGATGTATGTGACTGATGTATGTGAGTATGATGTATGTGACTATGATGTATGTGACTATGATGTATGTGACTATGATGTATGTGAGTATGATGTATGTGACTATGATGTATGTGACTATGATGTATGTGACTATGATGTATGTGACTATGATGTATGTGACTATGATGTATGTGACTATGATGTATGTGAGTATGATGTATGTGACTATGATGTATGTGACTATGATGTATGTGACTATGATGTATGTGACTATGATGTATGTGACTATGATGTATGTGACTATGATGTATGTGACTATGATGTATGTGACTATGATGTATGTGACTATGATGTATGTGACTATGATGTATGTGACTATGATGTATGTGACTATGATGTATGTGACTATGATGTATGTGACTATGATGTATGTGACTATGATGTATGTGAGTATGATGTATGTGACTATGATGTATGTGATGATGTGACTGATGTATGTGACTATGATGTATGTGACTATGATGTATGTGAGTATGATGTATGTGACTATGATGTATGTGACTATGATGTATGTGAGTATGATGTATGTGACTATGATGTATGTGACTATGATGTATGTGACTATGATGTATGTGACTATGATGTATGTGACTATGATGTATGTGACTATGATGTATGTATGATGTATGTGACTATGATGTGTATGTGACTATGATGTATGTGAGTTATGATGTATGTGACTATGATGTATGTGACTGATGTATGTATGTGACTATGATGTATGTGACTATGATGTATGTGACTATGATGTATGTGACTATGATGTATGTGACTATGATGTATGTGAGTATGATGTATGTGACTATGATGTATGTGACTATGATGTATGTGACTATGATGTATGTGACTGATGTATGTGGTTATGATGTATGTGACTATGATGTATGTGACTATGATGTATGTGACTATGATGTATGTGACTGATGTATGTGACTGATGTATGTGACTATGATGTATGTGACTATGATGTATGTGACTATGATGTATGTGACTATGATGTATGTGACTATGATGTATGTGACTATGATGTATGTGACTATGATGTATGTGACTGATGTATGTGAGTATGATGTATGTGACTGATGTATGTGAGTATGATGTATGTGACTATGATGTATGTGACTATGATGTATGTGAGTATGATGTATGTGACTATGATGTATGTGACTATGATGTATGTGACTATGATGTATGTGACTATGATGTATGTGACTATGATGTATGTGACTATGATGTATGTGACTATGATGTATGTGACTATGATGTATGTGACTATGATGTATGTGACTATGATGTATGTGACTATGATGTATGTGACTATGATGTATGTGACTATGATGTATGTGACTATGATGTATGTGACTATGATGTATGTGACTATGATGTATGTGACTATGATGTATGTGACTATGATGTATGTGACTATGATGTATGTGACTATGATGTATGTGACTATGATGTATGTGACTATGATGTATGTGACTCATGATGTATGTGACTATGATGTATGTGACTAGATGTATGTGACTATGATGTATGTGACTGATGTATGTGAGTATGATGTATGTGACTATGATGTATGTGACTATGATGTATGTGACTATGATGTATGTGACTGATGTATGTGATTATGATGTATGTGACTATGATGTATGTGACTATGATGTATGTGACTATGATGTATGTGACTATGATGTATGTGACTATGATGTATGTGACTATGATGTATGTGACTATGATGTATGTGACTATGATGTATGTGAGCATGATGTATGTG
>NW_025756254.1:0-6745 GCF_021184085.1 Oncorhynchus gorbuscha
TCCAGTAAAGTAAAATACAATCAAAAAACACAACTTTCACTGAAATGACGAGAACCGACTGAGACTCGATCTTGAACAGCAGGTTGCCTGGAAGGCACTTGAACCAAACAGACTCAGACACCTGCTCACCACGCAGCATCTGAGGAAACACGACACGACAGGGCGATACACAAACACAGCACGGTGAATTCTAGACAAGGAACCGACAGGGCAGAAACGAAAACAAGGAGAGAAATAGGGACTCTAATCAGGGAAAAGGATCGGGAACAGGTGTGGGAAGACTAAATGATGATTAGGGGAATAGGAACAGCTGGGAGCAGGAACGGAACGATAGAGAGAAGAGAGAGCGGGAGAGTGAGAGAGGGAGGGGGAGAGAGAGGGATAGAAAGAGGGAAAGAACCTAATAAGACCAGCAGAGGGAAACGAATAGAATGGGAAGCACAGGGACAAGACATGATAATAAATGACAAAACATGACAGTACCCCCCCACTCACCGAGCGCTCCTGGCGCACTCGAGGAGGAATCCTGGCGGCAACGGAGGAAATCATCAATGAGTGAACGGTCCAGCACGCCCCGAGACGGAACCCAACTCCTCTCCTCAGGACCGTAACCCTCCCAATCCACTAAGTATTGGTGACCCCGTCCCCGAGAACGCATGTCCATGATCTTATGTACCTTGTAAATAGGTGCGCTCGACAAGGACGGGAGGGGGAGGGAAGACGAACGGGGGTGCGAAGAAAGGGCTTAACACAGGAGACATGGAAGACAGGATGGACGCGACGAAGATGTCGCGGAAGAAGCAGTCGCACAGCGACAGGATTGACGACCTGGGAGACACGGAACGGACCAATGAACCGCGGAGTCAACTTACGAGAAGCTGTCGAAGAGGAAGGTTGCGAGTGGAAAGCCACACTCTCTGGCCGCAACAATACCTTGGACTCTTAATCCTGCGTTTATTGGCGGCTCACAGTCTGTGCCCTGTAACGGCAAAGTGCAGACCTCACCTCCTCCAGGTGATTCTGCCCAGGGGAGCTGTTCTGCCCAAGACGCAGGGTTTCTGAAAGAAAGGCTGCGTAGTATGCGACCAATCGTCTGATTGGCCCTCTCTGCTTGACCGTTAGACTGGGGATGAAACCCGGAAGAGAGACTGACGGACGCACCAATCAAACGACAGAACTCCTCCAAAACTGTGACGTGAATTGCGGGCCTCTGTCTGAAACGGCGTCTAACGGGAGGCCATGAATTCTGAACACATTCTCGATAATGATTTGTGCCGTCTCCTTAGCGGAAGGAAGTTTAGCGAGGGGAATGAAATGTGCCGCCTTAGAGAACCTATCGACAACCGTAAGAATCACAGTCTTCCCCGCAGACAAAGGCAGACCGGTAATGAAGTCTAGGCGATGTGAGACCATGGTCGAGAAGGAATGGGGAGCGTCTGAGACGACCGGCAGGAGGAGAGTTACCCGACTTAGTCTGCGCGCAGTCCGAACAAGCAGCCACGAAACGGCGCGTGTCACGCTCCCTGAGTCGGCCACCAAAAGCGCTGGCGAATAGACGCAAGAGTGCCTCAACACCGGGATGACCAGCTAACTTGGCAGAGTGAGCCCACTGAAGAACAGCCAGACAAGTGGAAACAGGAACGAAAAGGAGGTTACTAGGACAAGCGCGCGGCGACGCAGTGTGCGTGAGTGCTTGCTTAACCTGTCTTTCAATTCCCCAGACTGTCAACCCGACAACACGCCCATAAGGAAGAATCCCCTCGGGATCAGTAGAAGCCACAGAAGAACTAAACAGACGGGATAAGGCATCAGGCTTGGTGTTCTTGCTACCGGACGGTAAGAAATCACAAACTCGAAACGAGCGAAAAACAACGCCCAACGAGCTTGACGGGCATTAAGTCGTTTTGGCAGAACGGATGTACTCAAGGTTCTTATGGTCTGTCCAAACGACAAAAGGAACGGTCGCCCTCCAACCACTGTCGCCATTCGCCTAGGGCTAAGCGGATGGCGAGCAGTTCACGGTTACCCACATCATAGTTGCGCTCAGATGGCGACAGGCGATGAGAAAAATAAGCGCAAGGATGAACCTTATCACAGACTGGAAGCGCTGGATAGAATGGCTCCCACGCCTTACCTCTGAAGCGGCCAACTCGACAATGAATTGTCTAGTGACGTCAGGAGTAACGAGGATAGGAGCGGACGTAAAACGTTCTTTAGAAGATCAAAAAGCTCCCTGAACCGACCACTTAAAACACGTCTTGACAGAGGTAAGAGCTGTGAGAGGGGCAGCAACTTGACCGAAATTACGAATGAAACGCCGATAGAAATTAGCGAAACCTAAAAAGCGCTGCAACTCGACACGTGACCTTGAACGGGCCAATCACTGACAGCTTGGACCTTAGCGGAATCCATCTGAATGCCTTCAGCGGAAATAACGGAACCGAGAAAAGTAACGGAGGAGACATGAAAAGAGCACTCTCAGCCTTTACGTAGAGACAATTCTCTAAAAGGCGCTGTAGAACACGTCGAACGTGCTGAACATGAATCTCGAGTGACGGTGAAAAAAATCAGGATATCGTCAAGATAGACAAAAACAAAGATGTTCAGCATGTCTCTCAGAACATCATTAACTAATGCCTGAAAAACAGCACATTGACAGACCAAACGGCAGAACCCGGTACTCAAAATGCCCTAACGGAGTGTTAAACGCCGTTTTCCACTCGTCCCCTCTCTGATGCGCACGAGATGGTAAGCGTTACGAAGGTCCAACTTAGTAAAGCACCTGGCTCCCCTGCAGAATCTCAAGGCTGATGACATAAGGGGAAGCGGATAACGATTCTTAACCGTTATGTCATTCAGCCTCGATAATCCACGCAGGGGCGCAGAGTACCGTCCCCTTCTTCTTAACAAAAAGAACCCCGCCCCGGCCGGAGAGGAAGAAGGCACTATGGTACCGGCGCCAAGAGACACAGATAAATAATCCTCGAGAGCCTTACGTTCGGGAGCCGACAGAGAGTATAGTCTACCCCGAGGAGGAGTGGTCCCTGGAAGGAGATCAATACTACAATCATACGACCGGTGAGGAGGAAGGGAGTTGGCTCGGGACCGACTGAAGACCGTGCGCAGATCATGATATTCCTCCGGCACTCCTGTCAAATCGCCAGGTTCCTCCTGAGAAGTAGGGACAGAAGAAACGGGAGGGATGGCAGACATTAAACACTTCACATGACAAGAAACGTTCCAGGATAGGATAGAATTACTAGACCAATTAATAGAAGGATTATGACATACTAGCCAGGGATGACCCAAAACAACAGGTGTAAAGGTGAACTAAAAATCAAAAAAGAAATAGTCTCACTGTGGTTACCAGATACTGTGAGGGTTAAAGGTAGTGTCTCAAATCTGATACTGGGAAGATGACTACCATCTAAGGCGAACATGGGCGTAGGCTTTCTAACTCTCTGAAAGGAATGTCATGTTTCCGAACCCATGCTTCGTCCATGAAACAACCCTCAGCCCCAGAGTCTATCAAGGCACTGCATGGGCACCCGAACCGGTCCAGCGTAGATGGACCGACAAAGTAGTACAGGATTTTGATGGAGAGACTTGAGTAGTTGCGCTCACCTGTAGCCCTCCGCTACTGATGAGCTTCTGGCTTTTACTGGACATGAATTAACAAAATGTCCAGCAACTCCGCAATAGAGGCACAGGCGGTTGGTGATCCTCCGTTCCCTCTCCTTAGTCGAGATGCGAATCCCTCCCAGCTGCATGGGCTCAGTCTCTGAGCCAGAGGAGGGAGATGGTTGCGATGCGGAGCAGGGAAACACCGTTGATGCGAGCTCTCTTCCACGAGCCCGGTGACGAAGATCTACCCGTCTGTTCTATGCGGATGGCGAGAGCAATCAAAGAGTCCACATCTGAAGGAACCTCCCGGGAGAGAATCTCATCCTTAACCACTGCGTGGAGTCCCTCCAGAAAACGAGCGAGCAGCGCCGGCTCGTTCCACTCACTAGAGGCAGCAAGAGTGCGAAACTCAATAGAGTAATCCGTTATGGATCGATCACCTTGGCATAGGGAAGCCAGGGCCCTAGAAGCCTCCCCTACAAAAACTGAACGGTCAAAACCCGAATCATCTCCTCTTTAAAGTTCTGGTATTTGTTAGAGCAATCAGCCCTTGCCTCCCAGATAGCTGTGCCCCACTCGAGCCCGGCCAGTAAGGAGTGAAATGACGTAAGCAACCCGAGCTCTCTCTAGAGTATGTGTTGGGTTGGAGAGAGAACACAATCTCACACTGGGTGAGAAAGGAGCGGCACTCAGTGGGCTGCCCGGAGTAGCAAGGTGGGTTATTAACCCTAGGTTCTGGAGGCTCGGCAGGCCAGGAAGTAACAGGTGGCACGAGACGAAGACTCTGGAACTGTCCAGAGAGGTCGGAAACCTGAGCGGCCAGGTTCTCCACGGCATGGCGAGCAGCAGACAATTCCTGCTCGTGTCTGCCGAGCATGGCTCCTTGGATCTCGACGGCAGTGTTACGAGCGTCTGTAGTCGCTGGGTCCATTCCTTGGTCGGATCCTTCTGTCATGCAGGTGAAAGAGGACCCAAAAGCGACTTGGCGAAAACAGAGTCTTTAATCCAGTAAAGTAAAATACAATCAAAAACACAACTTTCACTCGAAATGACGAGAACCGACTGGAGACTCGATCTTGAACAGCAGGTTGCCTCGGAAGGCACTTGAACCAAACAGACTCAGACACCTGCTCACCACGCAGCATCTGAGGGAAACACGACACGACAGGGCGATACACAAACACAGCACGGTGAATTTAGACAAGGATCCGACAGGGCAGGAACGGAAAACAAGGAGAGAAATAGGGACTCTAATCAGGGAAAAGGATCGGGAACAGGTGTGGGAAGACTAAATGATTGATTAGGGGAATAGGAACAGCTGGGAGCAGGAACGGAACGATAGAGAGAAGAGAGAGCGGGAGAGTGAGAGAGGGAGGGGGAGAGAGAGGGATAGAAAGAGGGAAAGAACCTAATAAGACCAGCAGAGGGAAACGAATAGAAGGGGAAGCACAGGGACAAGACATGATAATCAATGACAAAACATGACAGGTTACCTTATACTAAGCTCCAAACGTTTTATCCATGAGTCTGGTATAAGGTATGCACCTAGGGCCTAGGCAATGCAATTGATTGCGCAGGGCGGCACATACAGAGTTAGCCTACAATTATAGTGAATTTGTTTTTCATTTCAAATAGCCTAGTAAGAGGGCATTTTTTATATTGTCACCATGAATAGGCTGACACATTACCTTTTAGCTACAGAATATCTCTCCATGTGTTTCCACCTCCTCCCCTCTCTCCTTCATTACTTTCTCAAGAGCGCAGAGAGAGGGGCTGTCCGATATGTTTTGTTGTGAAAACATCTTACTATCGATGTTCCCTGACCAGATTTCACTTGGTTTCCAAAATTAATCACTGGGTAAGCTGCAGGAACAGGGTTGGACAGACCATGGCATGCAGAGTTTGGCTGTAATATCACCAGTTGTGCAGCAAGAGGATGCATGCTCCTAAAACAGTGGTTGATGTGTGGAGTGAGATAACCGGGTAGCTACATGGCATGAGAACCAGAGGGAAAGTGGCTTTCGATGACACATTTTTACTGTTCCTGCCCATTTGAAAATGGGCCATTCTGAATCAAAACTAATTTGACATATTAGTAAAGACAAGATTAAATTGAGAATAGTCTGATGGGTGTAAATAAACTCAGCAAAAAAATACATTTGCCTTTTTCAGGACCCTGTCTTTCAAGGATCATTTGTAAAAATCCAAATAACTTCACAGATCTGTTTCCCATGCTTGTTCAATGAATCATAAATAATTAATGAACATGCACACTGTGGAACAGTCGTTAAGACACTAAAAACTTACAGATGGTAGGCAATTAAGGTCACAGTTGTGAAAATTTAGGACACTAAAGAGGCCTTTCTATGCCCAGGGTCCCTGCTCATCTGCATGAATATGCCTTAGGCATGCTGCAAGGAGGCATGAGGACTGCAGATGTGGCCAGGGCAATAAATTGCAATGTCCGTACTGTGAGACACCTAAGACAGCGCTACAGGGAGACAGGACGGACAGCTGATCGTCCTTGCAGTGGCAGACCACATGTAACAACACCTGCACAGGATCGGTACATCCAAACATCGCAGGTACAGGATGGCAACAACAACTGCCCGAGCTACACCAGGAACGCACAATCCCTCAATCATTGCTCAAACTGTCCTCAATAGGCTGAGAGAGGCTGGACTGAGGGCTTGTAGGCCTGTTGCAAGGAAGGTCCTCACCAGACATCAACGGCAACAATGTTGCCCATATTCAAACCCGCTGGACCAGACAGGACTGGCAAAAAGTGCTCGTCTCACCAGGGGTGATGGTCGGATTCGCGTTTATCATCGAAGGAATGAGCATTACACCAAGGCCTGTACTCTGGAGCAGGGATCGACGGAGGTGGAGGATCCATCATGGTCTGGGGTGGTGTGTCACAGAATCATCTGACTGAGCTTGCTGTCATGTGGCAATCTCAACGCTGTGTGTTACAGGGAATACATCCTCCTCCCTCATGTGGTACCCCTTCCTGCAGGCTCATCCTGACACGACACTCCAGCATGACAATGCCACCAGCCATACAGCTCGTTCTGTGTGTGATTTCCTGCAAGCACAGAAATGTCTTCATTTTTTCATTTTT
>NW_025756255.1:5000-6742 GCF_021184085.1 Oncorhynchus gorbuscha
AGCTCAGTCTGCTCTGCTCTCTCCCTCTCCAGCCTCTGCATCCAGCTCAGTCTGCTCTGCTCTCCCAGTTCCCTCTCCAGCCTCTGCATCCAGCTCAGTCTGCTCTGCTCTCCCAGTTCCCTCTCCAGCCTCTGCATCCAGCTCAGTCTGCTCTGCTCTCCCAGTTCCTCTCCAGCCTCTGCATCCCAGCTCAGTCTGCTCTGCTCTCCCAGTTCCCTCTCCAGCCTCTGCATCCAGCTCAGTCTGCTCTGCTCTCCCAGTTCCCTCTCCAGCCTCTGCATCCAGCTCAGTCTGCTCTGCTCTCCCAGTTCCCTCTCCAGCCTCTGCATCCAGCTCAGTCTGCTCTGCTCTCCCAGTTCCCTCTCCAGATTTCCCACCCCCTTGCTGCCATGGGGTTGTGCTATTGGTGCTAACCTTGGCCTCTGATTGGCTAAACTTGGCCTCTGATTGGCTAACCTTGGCCTTGGATTGGCTAACCTTGGCCTCGGATTGGCTAATCTTGGCCTCTGATTGGCTAACCTTGGCCTCTGAGCAATTGAAGAGTATATGTGTTGATTTGAATTGATCTCAAAAACTCACACAGCTAAATATGAAAAAACCCTGTTAACTCCTCATTGATTGATTTAATTCATACTAATAATCCCCATAAATAGTTATCTAGTGGTGTATTTGAATATGATCTCAGTGATCATTGTCCCATAGCAAAATACTAATCCTTGTTTAATATATATAATATGTTTTAATCTTAATTTAACTAGGCAAGTCAGTTAAGAACAAATTCTTATTTTCAATGCCCACCTAGGAACAGTGAGTTAACTGCCTGTTCAGGGGCAGAATGACAGATTTGAACCTTGTCAGCTCGGGATTTGAACTTGCAACCTTCCCGGTTACTAGTCCAACACTAACCGCTAGGCTACCCTGCCACCTCTACACTCTAACCACTAGGGCTACCCTGCCACCACTCTGTAACCGCTAGGCTACCCTGCCGCCTCTACACTCTAACCACTAGGCTACCCTGCCCGCCTCTACCTCTAACCGCTATTGCGCTGCCGCCTCTACACTCTAACCACTAGGCTACCCTGCCACCTCTACCTCTAACCGCTAGGCTACCCTGCCCGCCTCTACACTCTAACCACTAGCTACCCTGCCACCTCTACACTCTAACCGCTAGGACTACGGCGCCTCTACACTCTAAACTGCTAGGCTACCCTGCCAGCCTCTGCACTCAAACCACTAGGCTACCCTGCCACCTCTACACTCTAACCGCTAGGCTACCTCAAGCGCCTCTACACTCTAACCACTAGGTACCTGCCACCTCTACACGAACCGCTAGGCCACCCTGCAGCCTCTGCACTGAACTGCCTAGGCTACCCTGCCGCCTCTACACTCTAACCGCTAGGCTACCCTGCCACCACTACACTCTAACCGCTAGGCTACCCTGCCACCTCTACACTCTAACCGCTAGGCTACCCAGCCTCTAACCACTGAAGAGACATTTGATAAAGTTCTCTCCTCGGGGTGTTTTTACAGGATGTGTTGTACTCAGATTGAGCCACTGTCTCCTGTTTTCCTGACCCTGAGTTGTGGCTCTAGAGAATTTCCCCTCCATATTTATTTCTCTGGCAGAAAAACACAGCCCCTTTGAAACATTTCAGAGTCACACACAGATCTGACGCTTGGATTTCTTCTGAGCGACGACGGTTAACACATCAACTTCCAGTGAATATTGGTTTTCATTTGAG
>NW_025756257.1:0-6733 GCF_021184085.1 Oncorhynchus gorbuscha
GGGACCTATAGGGCACTAGTGCACTACTTTTGACCGGGACCTATAGGGCACTAGTGCACTACTGTTGACCGGGGCCTATAGGGCACTAGTGCACTACTTTTGACCGGGACCTATAGGGCACTAGTGCACTACTTTTGACCGGGACCTATAGGGCACTAGTGCACTACTTTTGACCGGGACCTATAGGGCACTAGTGCACTACTTTTGACCGGGACCTATAGGGCACTAGTGCACTACTTTTGACCGGGACCTATAGGGCACTAGTGCACTACTTTTGACCGGGACCTATAGGGCACTAGTGCACTACTTTTGACCGGGGCCTATAAGGCACAAGTGCACTACTTTTGACCGGGGCCTATAGGGCACTAGTGCACTACTTTTGACCGGGGCCTATAGGGCACTAGTGCACTACTTTTGACCGGGGCCTATAGGGCACTAGTGCACTACTTTTGACCGGGGCCTATAGGGCACTAGTGCACTACTTTTGACCGGGGCCTATAGGGCACTAGTGCACTACTTTTGACCGGGGCCTATAGGAACGCATCCTTTGCTTTCATTTAGTTTGTCTTATAGAAACTTGTCTTTTAATTTTTTTAAATGTCCTTGTGTAACCTCTAGCCCAGAGACCACCTTCACACGGTCCTCTTCAGCCACGACCTCTTCCCTGTCTTCTTCATCTGTCTCCTGGGCATCACCAACGGGTACCTGGGCACCTTGCCCATGATCTACGGACCCAAGGTGGTGCCACGGGACCTGGCAGAGCCCGCAGGCGTGGTCATGAGCTTCTTCCTGACGTTGGGACTGGCTGTGGGATCGGCCTTCTCTGTGTTGATAGTACACTTCATCTGAAGAGGAGACGGGAGGAAGAGGAGACGGGAGGAGACGGGAGGAGGAGGAGACGGGAGGAGGAGGAGAAAGATGGCAAATCCAGACTGACTTCAACAAACTTGGTCTCCATGCAGAATCCGACATTTGTCCATAAACGTCAAATTGCAAAGGTTAAGTTTAAGAATTTACTCTGAATGGTTAAAGTTTGGGATTAGGGTTTAAAAAAATAAAGTACTGGGATTGAACTCATGACCCTCTGTGTCGAAACTCACGGCATACGCCCATCCGCCATCCCAGTCCACAACGTCCTACTTGACGGTTGTTCCACAACGCCCTACACTCACCGTTGTTCCTACTGGCCCGTTTTGAAGTCATCTCCCGACGTCCTGGACGGACGTCGAATTTCACAGTGGATCTTGGGCGACCTGGCTGGACTGGCAGGGTAGCCTAGTGGTTAGAGCGTTGGACTAGTAACCGGAAGGTTGCGAGTTCAAACCCCCGAGCTGACAAGGTACAAATCTGTCATTCTGCCCCTGAACAAGGCAGTTAACCCACTGTTCCCAGGTCGTCATTGAAAATAAGAATTTGTTCTTAACTGACTTTCCTGGTTAAATAAAAAAATAAAAACTTCTGTCCTCATAGTCCACTGTATCTGAGGAGGAGTAAGGCCTCGATTCCATCAGATAAAGCGATAGCTGACACCCACGTAAATGTATGGATTTTATTTGAAATGATTTGACTAAAGGCATCACACAGTTGGTTCGGTTCTCTCCGTGTATTATAACAAGTCATCTACATTTCCTGTTTTGATAGTTTCGTAATAAATGGTTGCAGTAAGTCATTTTGTCGGTTTTCTTCTCTATCCACCCATCACATTGGTTTGATAAGAAGTGGAGACTGCGTCCAAGATGTCTGACCGTTGTTTTCAAGGTAATCTACTCATGTTCGCATATGCCCAGGGTTGCCAGGTCTAGGGCCTGGGGCCCTAAGCAACCACTTACGTAGCTTATGGCTGGAGCCGGCCCTGCATAACACCACATAGTGTTTATGTACATGCATTATGTTTGTGATGTTGCCAAACCCTTTAAAGCCAGCTAATATATAGGATGACTCATTAGAGAGAACAGAAATAGAAGGCTTGGAGCTACTGCATGAAAACAGATAGATGACTGGCTGCTACTGCATGAAAACAGAGATAAGGCTGGCTGCTACTGCATGAAAACAGAGATAGAAGGCTGGCTGACTGCTACTGCATGAAAACAGCTGGCTGGCTGCTACTGCATGAAAACAGCTAGATGACTGACTGGCTGCTACTGCATGAAAACAGCTAGATGACTGGCTGGCTGCTACTGCATGAAAACAGCTAGATGGCTGGCTGGCTGCTACTGCATGAAAACAGCTAGATGACTGACTGGCTGCTACTGCATGAAAACAGCTAGATGACTGGCTGGCTGCTACTGCATGAAAACAGCTGGCTGGCTGCTACTGCATGAAAACAGCTAGATGGCTGGCTGGCTGCTACTGCATGAAAACAGCTAGATGACTGGCTGGCTGCTACTGCATGAAAACAGCTAGATGACTGGCTGACTGCTACTGCATGAAAACAGCTAGATGACTGGCTGGCTGCTACTGCATGAAAACAGCTAGATGACTGGCTGACTGCTACTGCATGAAAACAGCTAGATGACTGGCTGGCTGCTACTGCATCAAAACAGCTAGATGGCTGGCTGGCTGCTACTGCATCAAAACAGCTAGATGGCTGGCTGGCTGCTACTGCATGAAAACAGCTAGATGGCTGGCTGCTACTGCATGAAAACAGCTAGATGACTGGCTGACTGCTACTGCATCAAAACAGCTAGATGGCTGGCTGGCTGCTACTGCATGAAAACAGCTAGATGGCTGGCTGCTACTGCATGAAAACAGCTAGAAGGCTGGCTGACTGCTACTGCATGAAAACAGCTAGATGACTGGCTGGCTGCTACTGCATCAAAACAGCTAGATGGCTGGCTGGCTGCTACTGCATGAAAACAGCTAGATGGCTGGCTGCTACTGCATGAAAACAGCTAGATGGCTGGCTGCTACTGCATGAAAACAGCTAGATGGCTGGCTGCTACTGCATGAAAACAGCTAGATGGCTGGCTGGCTGCTACTGCATGAAAACAGCTAGATGGCTGGCTGGCTGCTACTGCATGAAAACAGCTAGATGGCTGGCTGGCTGCTACTGCATGAAAACAGCTAGATGGCTGGCTGGCTGCTACTGCATGAAAACAGCTAGATGACTGGCTGGCTGCTACTGCATGAAAACAGCTAGATGACTGGCTGGCTGCTACTGCATCAAAACAGCTAGATGGCTGGCTGGCTGCTACTGCATGAAAACAGCTAGAAGGCTGGCTGACTGCTACTGCATGAAAACAGCTAGAAGGCTGGCTGGCTGCTACTGCATGAAAACAGCTAGATGACTGGCTGACTGCTACTGCATGAAAACAGCTAGATGACTGGCTGACTGCTACTGCATGAAAACAGCTAGATGGCTGGCTGGCTGCTACTGCATGAAAACAGCTAGATGGCTGGCTGGCTGCTACTGCATGAAAACAGCTAGATGGCTGGCTGGCTGCTACTGCATGAAAACAGCTAGAAGGCTGGCTGACTGCTACTGCATGAAAACAGCTAGAAGGCTGGCTGGCTGCTACTGCATGAAAACAGCTAGATGACTGGCTGGCTGCTACTGCATCAAAACAGCTAGATGGCTGGCTGGCTGCTACTGCATGAAAACAGCTAGATGGCTGGCTGCTACTGCATGAAAACAGCTAGAAGGCTGGCTGACTGCTACTGCATGAAAACAGCTAGATGACTGGCTGGCTGCTACTGCATGAAAACAGCTAGATGACTGGCTGGCTGCTACTGCATCAAAACAGCTAGATGGCTGGCTGGCTGCTACTGCATGAAAACAGCTAGATGACTGGCTGGCTGCTACTGCATGAAAACAGCTAGATGACTGGCTGGCTGCTACTGCATGAAAACAGCTAGATGACTGGCTGACTGCTACTGCATGAAAACAGCTAGATGACTGGCTGGCTGCTACTGCATGAAAACAGCTAGATGACTGGCTGACTGCTACTGCATGAAAACAGCTAGATGACTGGCTGGCTGCTACTGCATCAAAACAGCTAGATGGCTGGCTGGCTGCTACTGCATCAAAACAGCTAGATGGCTGGCTGGCTGCTACTGCATGAAAACAGCTAGATGGCTGGCTGCTACTGCATGAAAACAGCTAGATGACTGGCTGACTGCTACTGCATCAAAACAGCTAGATGGCTGGCTGGCTGCTACTGCATGAAAACAGCTAGATGGCTGGCTGCTACTGCATGAAAACAGCTAGAAGGCTGGCTGACTGCTACTGCATGAAAACAGCTAGATGACTGGCTGGCTGCTACTGCATCAAAACAGCTAGATGGCTGGCTGGCTGCTACTGCATGAAAACAGCTAGATGGCTGGCTGCTACTGCATGAAAACAGCTAGATGGCTGGCTGCTACTGCATGAAAACAGCTAGATGGCTGGCTGCTACTGCATGAAAACAGCTAGATGGCTGGCTGGCTGCTACTGCATGAAAACAGCTAGATGGCTGGCTGGCTGCTACTGCATGAGCTCAGCTAGATGGCTGGCTGGCTGCTACTGCATGAAGAAACAGCTAGATGGCTGGCTGGCTGCTACTGCATGAAAAACAGCTAGATGACTGGCTGGCTGCTACTGCATGAAGAAAACAGCTAGATGACTGGCTGGCTGCTACTGCATCAAAACAGCTAGATGGCTGGCTGGCTGCTACTGCATGAAAACAGCTAGAAGGCTGGCTGACTGCTACTGCATGAAAACAGCTAGAAGGCTGGCTGGCTGCTACTGCTGGCTAGATGGCTGCTACTGCATGAAAACAGCTAGATGACTGGCTGACTGCTACTGCATGAAAACAGCTAGATGACTGGCTGGCTGTACTACTGCATGAAAACAGCTAGATGGCTGGCTGGCTGCTGAAAACTGCATGAAAACAGCTAGAGATGGCTGGCATAGCATGGCTGCTGGCTGCATGAAAAGCAGCTAGATGACTGACTGGCTGCTACTGCATGAAAACAGCTAGACTGGCTGGCTGACTGGCTGGCTGGCTGGCTGCTACTGTGAAAACAGCTAGATGACTGGCTGGCTGCTACTGCATCAAATTTGGCTGCTACTCATGCATCCAAAACAGCTAGATGGCTGGCTGGCTGCTACTGCATGAAAACAGCTAGATGGCTGGCTGCTACTGCATGAAAACAGCTAGATGGCTGGCTGCTACTGCATGAAAACAGCTAGATGGCTGGCTGCTACTGCATGAAAAGCTAGATGACTGGCTGGCTGCTACTGCATGAAAACAGCTAGATGGCTGGCTGGCTGCTACTGCATGAAAACAGCTAGATGACTGGCTGGCTGCTACTGCATGAAAACAGCTAGATGACTGGCTGGCTGCTACTGCATCAAAACAGCTAGATGGCTGGCTGCTACTGCATCAAAACAGCTAGATGGCTGGCTGCTACTCATCATGAAACAGCTAGATGGCTGGCTGGCTGCTACTGCATGAAAACAGCTAGATGACTGGCTGGCTGCTACTGCATGAAAACAGCTAGATGACTGGCTGGCTGCTACTGCATGAAAACAGCTAGATGGCTGGCTGGCTGCTACTGCATCAAAACAGCTAGATGGCTGGCTGGCTGCTGCATCAAAACAGCTGAAAACAGCTAGATGACTGGCTGGCTGCTACTGCATCAAAAACAGCTAGATGGCTGGCTGGCTGCTGCTGCATCAAAACAGCTAGATGACTGGCTGGCTGCTACTGCATGAAAACAGCTAGATGACTGGCTGGCTGCTAGATGACTGCACTGCATGAAAACAGCTAGATGGCTGGCTGGCTGCTACTACATGAAAACAGCTAGATGACTGGCTGGCTGCTACTGCATGAAAACAGCTAGATGACTGGCTGGCTGCTACTGCATGAAAACAGCTAGATGACTGGCTGGCTGCTACTGCATGAAAACAGCTAGATGACTGGCTGGCTGCTACTGCATCAAAACAGCTGGCTGAGATGGCTGGCTGGCTGCTACTGCATGAAAACAGCTAGATGGCTGACTGGCTGCTACTGCATGAAAACAGCTAGATGGCTGGCTGGCTGCTATAAGGCTGGCTGACTGCTACTGCATGAAAACAGCTAGATGACTGGCTGACACTGCTGCATGAAAACAGCTAGATGACTGGCTGGCTGCTACTGCATGAAAAGCAGCTAGATGACTGGCTGGCTGCTACTGCATGAAAACAGCTAGATGGCTGGCTGGCTGCTGACTGCATGAAAACAGCTAGATGACTGGCTGGCTGCTACCATGCAAAACAGCTAGATGGCTGGCTGACTGCTACTGCATGAAAACAGCTAGATGACTGGCTGGCTGCTACTGCATCAAAACAGCTAGATGGCTGGCTGGCTGCTACTGCATGAAAACAGCTAGATGGCTGGCTGACTGCTGCCATGAAAACAGCTAGAAGCTGGCTGACTGCTACTGCATGAAAACAGCTAGATGGCTGGCTGCTACTGCATGAAAACAACTAGATGGCTGGCTGGCTGCTACTGCATCAACAGCTAGATGACTGGCTGGCTGCTACTGCATGAAAACAGCTAGATGAAACTGACTGGCTGCTACTGCATGAAAACAGCTAGATGACTGGCTGGCTGCTACTGCATGAAAACAGCTAGATGACTGGCTGGCTGCTACTGCATGAAAAAGCAGCTAGAGCTAGATGGCTGGCTGGCTGGCTGAAAACAGCTAGATGGCTGGCTGGCTGCTACTGCATGAAAACAGCTAGATGGCTGGCTGGCTGCTACTGCATGAA
>NW_025756258.1:0-6732 GCF_021184085.1 Oncorhynchus gorbuscha
AGTCTCAGTCCTCAAAGCAGACTACTCCTTTAACCTAATCACACTGTCGTCTCTGATCATAACCATACTGTTCTGGTTCTACTCCTTTAACCTAATCACACTGTCGCTCTGATCCTAACCATACTGTTCTGGTTCTACTCCTTTAACCTAATCACACTGTCGCTCTGATCCTAACCATACTGTTCTGTTTCTACCCTTTAACCTAATCACACTGTCGTTCTGATCCTAACCATACTGTTCTGGTTCTACTCCTTTAACCTAATCACACTGTCGTTCTGATCATAACCATACTGTTCTGGTTCTACTCCTTTAACCTAATCACACTGTCGTTCTGATCATAACCATACTGTTCTGGTTCTACTCCTTTAACCTAGTCACACTGTCGTTCTGATCATAACCATACTGTTCTGGTTCTACTCCTTTAACCTAATCACACTGTCGTTCTGATCATAACCATACTGTTCTGGTTCTACTCCTTTAACCTAGTCACACTGTCGTTCTGATCCTAACTATCTAACCATTCTTATCACCTTGTCCTTTGCAGGCCAGTTCAGCTTGGCTCAGATCGACTCCGTAGTGTGAAAATAACTGTTTTTTTATCCTTGCCTTGTTACCAGAGATTGATTTGTCGCTGGGAAACGAGGTGTGTGCACACGTCAGCCAATCATTACTGTTACTGTATTTCTCAGTGTTGAGTTTACCCTGGTCAACTGTTACTGTATTTCTCAGTGTTGAGTTTACCCATGTCAACTGTTACTGTATTTCTCAGTGTTGAGTTTACCCTGGTCAACTGTTACTGTATTTCTCAGTGTTGAGTTTACCCTGGTCAACTGTTACTGTATTTCTCAGTGTTGAGTTTACCCTGGTCAACTGTTACTGTATTTCTCAGTGTTGAGTTTACCCTGGTCAACTGGCTAACTCATTGCTCCTGCCTGATGAGTTTACCACCCAGCTCTGCCCATTCATGTCATTAGATATAAACTGGGATTTCTGAGTGCTCTGCACAGCTATAACCATCAAAGCAAAGCTAGTAGCTGCAATGGAGACTGCAGAGAGAACAGAATCCTCCACAGTTACAACTGGGATGTAGACTTCACAATGATTGTACAAACATCATCATGGCAACACAGCGTGACTTAGGCCTTATTAGTAACTGTAATGAAATAACAAGTGGAATGATTTAATACCAGACATGAACCCAGTTACAGTCCACTTCCACTGCTTTTCCATTTAAATCGTGTTTGAAATTACTATTTGAAAAAAATACAAATTCTAATTCATATGACAAAGGGAATCCAAAAGTAGTGACATTTCCAAAACTTGTTTACGACCCTGTTATTACATGGTAATTACACAGCGTATTTCATTGGTAGTTAATATGGTTTAACAAGGCGAAGCCTATGGCGTCAAGTGTGGCCAGAAACCTTACTGTACTAGAAGGATTGGTACACTTGCAGTCCCGCAGTCAAACACACTCCAGGTCAGGGTGGGCAACTCCAGTCCCTGGGGCCGGAATGGTGTCACACTTTTTCTCCATCCCCAGCTAAAACACCTGACTCCAATATCATGATCTTCAGTTTAGAATGTAATTAGTTTAATCAGCCGTGTTTGCTAGCTGTGGGTGAAAAGTGTGACAACATTCCGGCCCCAGGGGACTGGAGTTGCCCATCCCTGCTCCAGGGGAATAGAGTTGCCCATCCCTGCTCCAGGGGACTGAAGTTGCCCATCCCTGCTCCAGGGGAATGGAGTTGCCCATCCCTGCTCCAGGGGAATGGAGTTGCCCATCCCTGCTCCAGGGGAATGGAGTTGCCCATCCCTGCTCCAGGGGACTGGAGTTGCCCATTCCTGCTCCAGGGGAATAGAGTTGCCCATCCCTGCTCCAGGGGAATGGAGTTGCCCATCCCTACTCCAGGGGAATGGAGTTGCCCATCCCTGCTCCCGGGGAATAGAGTTGCCCATCCTTGCTCCAGGGGAATAGAGTTGCCCATTCATGCTCTAGGGGAATAGAGTTGCCCATCCCTGCTCCAGGGGACTGGAGTTGCCCATCCCTGCTCCAGGGATCTGGAGTGGCCCATCCCTGCTCCATGGGAATAGAGTTGCCCAACCCTGCTCCAGGGGACTGGAGTGGCCCATCCCTGCTCCAGGGGAATAGAGTTGCCCAACCCTGCTCCAGGGGAATAGAGTTGCCCATCCCTGCTCCAGGGGAATAGAGTTGCCCATCCCTGCTCCAGGGGAATGGAGTTGCCCATCCCTGCTCCAGGGGAATGGAGTTGCCCATCCCTGCTCCCGGGGAATAGAGTTGCCCATCCCTGCTCCAGGGGAATAGAGTTGCCCATTCATGCTCTAGGGGAATAGAGTTGCCCATCCCTGCTCCAGGGATCTGGAGTGGCCCATCCCTGCTCCATGGGAATAGAGTTGCCCAACCCTGCTCCAGGGGACTGGAGTGGCCCATCCCTGCTCCAGGGGAATAGAGTTGCCCAACCCTGCTCCAGGGGAATAGAGTGGCCCATCCCTGCTCCAGGGGACTGGAGTGGCCCATCCCTGCTCCAGGGGAATAGAGTTGCCCATCCCTGCTCCAGGGGAATAGAGTTGCCCATCCCTGCTCCAGGGGAATAGAGTTGCCCATCCCTGCTCCAGGGGAATAGAGTTGCCCATCCCTGCTCCAGGGGAATAGAGTTGCCCATCCCTGCTCCAGGGGAATAGAGTTGCCCATCCCTGCTCCAGGGGAATAGAGTTGCCCAACCCTGCTCCAGGGGAATAGAGTTGCCCATCCCTGCTCCAGGGGACTGGAGTGGCCCATACCTGCTCCAGGGGAATAGAGTTGCCCATCCCTGCTCCAGGGGAATAGAGTTGCCCATCCCTGCTCCAGGGGAATAGAGTTGCCCATCCCTGCTCCAGGGGAATGGAGTTGCCCATTCCTGCTCCAGGGGAATAGAGTTGCCCATCCCTGCTCCAGGGGAATGGAGTTGCCCATCCCTACTCCAGGGGAATGGAGTTGCCCATCCCTGCTCCCGGGGAATAGAGTTGCCCATCCTTGCTCCAGGGGAATAGAGTTGCCCATTCATGCTCTAGGGGAATAGAGTTGCCCATCCCTGCTCCAGGGATCTGGAGTGGCCCATCCCTGCTCCATGGGAATAGAGTTGCCCAACCCTGCTCCAGGGGACTGGAGTGGCCCATCCCTGCTCCAGGGGAATAGAGTTGCCCAACCCTGCTCCAGGGGAATAGAGTTGCCCATCCCTGCTCCAGGGGAATGGAGTTGCCCATCCCTGCTCCAGGGGAATGGAGTTGCCCATTCATGCTCCAGGGGAATGGAGTTGCCCATTCATGCTCCAGGGGAATGGAGTTGCCCATTCATGCTCCAGGGGAATAGAGTTGCCCATCCATGCTCCAGGGGAATGGAGTTGCCCATCCATGCTCCAGGGGAATGGAGTTGCCCATTCATGCTCCAGGGGAATGGAGTTGCCCATTCATGCTCCAGGGGAATGGAGTTGCCCATTCATGCTCCAGGGGAATGGAGTTGCCCATTCATGCTCCAGGGGAATGGAGTTGCCCATTCATGCTTCAGGGGAATGGAGTTGCCCATTCATGCTCCAGGGGAATGGAGTTGCCCATTCATGCTCCAGGGGAATGGAGTTGCCCATTCATGCTCCAGGGGAATGGATGACAAAAAGTGAGGGAGACTGAAAGACAGATACACTGTCCTGGGTTCACTAAGGCCTGAGGGTCAAGGACACGCCCTGAGATAGATGAACTGCAGGAACGCTGGGTTGTAGTGATTATGGCACAGCGTAGCAAAACGTTTTGCAAATAAAAACAATTGTTTCTTATTGTTCAGGTATCTGTCCGTTTCAGTCAGTTTTCTTCCGTTTGGTGCATAGTAAACACTACCCTGTTGAGACAGTGAGAGGCCACATTGTCATAGAGACTCCGCACTCCAGACAATCAAGGCAGCTTTGTGTTTGTTTTTGTGTGTGAGTTCATTACAGCACAATCTTACCAACGCCAAAGAGGTTTGCATGCAGTGTTTTACTGTATATTATGAAAAAGCTTGAGCTATTATGCTGCAATTTCAGCTTAGCTTGATCCATGTTGAGGATGGGTTTGCATGGACACCACCTTGGCCTTGTTAGCTCCCTAGGAACTGTGATTATGTATGTGTGAATGTATGCCTCTGACTGAATCTATGTCAGTGTAAAACTCTGCGTGTGTGTGTGTCTGTCTGTCTGTCTGTCTGAATATATAAATATGAGTTGTTTTGAAAGATGTCTTACCTCAAGTATGTATGTGTTGTTGTCTAATAAGAGGATTGTACTGTATATACCAAATAAAGTATCATTTTGAACAGGTTGTTCCGTGTTTGTCTTTGGCTTCTATTCCTCCTAGGTCAGGGCTCTCCAAGTCCGGTGATGGGGAACTACTGGGTGAGCAGGCTTTTGTTCTATCCCAGCGCTAACACATCTCCAATAAGGATCTGCATAACTGATCATGGCCTTGAGATATGTTAAGAAAGGGGGTTGACATAGGTAGATAATGGGGGTTGACATAGGTAGATAATGGGGGTTGACATAGGTAGATAATGGGGGTTGACATAGGTAGATAATGGGGGTTGACATAGGTAGATAATGGGGGTTGACATAGGTAGATAATGGGGGTTGACATAGGTAGATAATGGGGGTTGACATAGGTAGATAATGGGGGTTGACATAGGTAGATAATGGGGGTTGACATAGGTAGATAATGGGGGTTGACATAGGTAGATAATGGGGTTGACATAGGTAGATAATGGGGGTTGACATAGGTAGATAATGGGGGTTGACATAGGTAGATAATGGGGGTTGACATAGGTAGATAATGGGGGTTGACATAGGTAGATAATGGGGTTGACATAGGTAGATAATGGGGGTTGACATAGGTAGATAATGGGGGTTGACATAGGTAGATAATGGGGGTTGACATAGGTAGATAATGGGGGTTGACATAGGTAGATAATGGGGGTTGACATAGGTAGATAATGGGGGTTGACATAGGTAGATAATGGGGGTTGACATAGGTAGATAATGGGGGTTGACATAGGTAGATAATGGGGGTTGACATAGGTAGATAATGGGGTTGACATAGGTAGATAATGGGGGTTGACATAGGTAGATAATGGGGGTTGACATAGGTAGATAATGGGGGTTGACATAGGTAGATAATGGGGGTTGACATAGGTAGATAATGGGGGGTTGACATAGGTAGATAATGGGGGTTGACATAGGTAGATAATGGGGGTTGACATAGGTAGATAATGGGGGTTGACATAGGTAGATAATGGGGGTTGACATAGGTAGATAATGGGGTTGACATAGGTAGATAATGGGGTTGACATAGGTAGATAATGGGGGTTGACATAGGTAGATAATGGGGGTTGACATAGGTAGATAATGGGGGTTGACATAGGTAGATAATGGGGGTTGACATAGGTAGATAATGGGGGTTGACATAGGTAGATAATGGGGGTTGACATAGGTAGATAATGGGGGTTGACATAGGTAGATAATGGGGGTTGACATAGGTAGATAATGGGGGTTGACATAGGTAGATAATGGGGGTTGACATAGGTAGATAATGGGGGTTGACATAGGTAGATAATGGGGGTTGACATAGGTAGATAATGGGGGTTGACATAGGTAGATAATGGGGGTTGACATAGGTAGATAATGGGGTTGACATAGGTAGATAATGGGGGTTGACATAGGTAGATAATGGGGGTTGACATAGGTAGATAATGGGGCTGACATAGGTAGATAATGGGGGTTGACATAGGTAGATAATGGGGTTGACATAGGTAGATAATGGGGGTTGACATAGGTAGATAATGGGGGTTGACATAGGTAGATAATGGGGGTTGACATAGGTAGATAATGGGGTTGACATAGGTAGATAATGGGGGTTGACATAGGTAGATAATGGGGGTTGACATAGGTAGATAATGGGGGTTGACATAGGTAGATAATGGGGGTTGACATAGGTAGATAATGGGGGTTGACATAGGTAGATAATGGGGCGTTGACATAGGTAGATAATGGGGGTTGACATAGGTAGATAATGGGGGTTGACATAGGTAGATAATGGGGTTGACATAGGTAGATAATGGGGGTTGACATAGGTAGATAATGGGGGTTGACATAGGTAGATAATGGGGTTGACATAGGTAGATAATGGGGGTTGACATAGGTAGATAATGGGGGTTGACATAGGTAGATAATGGGGGTTGACATAGGTAGATAATGGGGGTTGACATAGGTAGATAATGGGGGTTGACATAGGTAGATAATGGGGTTGACATAGGTAGATAATGGGGGTTGACATAGGTAGATTAATGGGGGTTGACATAGGTAGATAATGGGGGTTGACATAGGTAGATAATGGGGGTTGACATAGGTAGATAATGGGGTTGACATAGGTAGATAATGGGGGTTGACATAGGTAGATAATGGGGGTTGACATAGGTAGATAATGGGGTTGACATAGGTAGATAATGGGGTTGACATAGGTAGATAATGGGGGTTGACATAGGTAGATAATGGGGGTTGACATAGGTAGATAATGGGGTTGACATAGGTAGATAATGGGGTTGACATAGGTAGATAATGGGGATTGAGAGATAGGTAGATAATGGGGGTTGACATAGGTAGATAATGGGGGTTGACATAGGTAGATAATGGGGGTTGACATAGGTAGATAATGGGG
>NW_025756259.1:0-6731 GCF_021184085.1 Oncorhynchus gorbuscha
AGTCTATCTCTGGTTAAATAGTGTAGTCAGGGGTTATATACTGTACTAGTCTATCTCTGGTTAAATAGTGTAGTCAGGGGTTATATACTGTACTAGTCTATCTCTGGTTAAATAGTGTAGTCAGGGGTTATATACTGTACTAGTCTATCTCTGGTTAAATAGTGTAGTCAGGGGTTATATACTGTACTAGTCTATCTCTGGTTAAATAGTGTAGTCAGGGGTTATATACTGTACTAGTCTATCTCTGGTTAAATAGTGTAGTCAGGGGTTATATACTGTACTAGTCTATCTCTGGTTAAATAGTGTAGTCAGGGGTTATATACTGTACTAGTCTATCTCTGGTTAAATAGTGTAGTCAGGGTTATATACTGTACTAGTCTATCTCTGGTTAAATAGTGTAGTCAGGGGTTATATACTGTATTCTTGTCTATCTCTGGTTAAATAGTGTAGCTCAGGGGTTATATACTGTACTAGTCTATCTCTGGTTAAATAGTGTAGTCAGGGGTTATATACTGTACTAGTCTATCTCTGGTTAAATAGTGTAGTCAGGGGTTATATACTGTACTACTAGTCTATCTCTGGTTAAATAGTGTAGTCAGGGGTTATATACTGTACATTACTGTACTAGTCTTATATACTGTACTGGTTTAAATAGTGAAGTCAGGGGTTATATACTGTACTAGTCTATCTCTGGTTAAATAGTGTAGTCAGGGGTACTAGTCTATCTCTGGTTAAATAGTGTAGTCTTATATACTGTACTAGTCTATCTCTGGTTAAATAGTGTAGTCAGGGGTTATATACTGTACTAGTCTATCTCTGGTTAAATAGTGTAGTCAGGGGTTATATACAGGGGTTATATACTGTACTAGTCTATCTCTGGTTAAATAGGTTAAATAGTGTAGTCTAGGGGTTATATACTGTACTAGTCTATCTCTGGTTAAATAGTGTAGTCAGGGGTTATATACTGTACTAGTCTATCTCTGGTTAAATAGTGTAGTCAGGGGTTATATACTGTACTAGTCTATCTCTGGTTAAATAGTGTAGTCAGGGTTATATACTGTACATTACTGTACTAGTCTATCTCTGGTTAAATAGTGTAGTCAGGGGTTATATACTGTACTAGTCTATCTCTGGTTAAATAGTGTAGTCAGGGTTATATACTGTACTAGTCTATCTCTGGTTAAATAGTGTAGTCAGGGTTATATACTGTACTAGTCTATCTCTGGTTAAATAGTGTAGTCAGGGGTTATATACTGTACTAGTCTATCTCTGGTTAAATAGTGTAGTCAGGGGTTATATACTGTACTAGTCTATCTCTGGTTAAATAGTGTAGTCAGGGGTTATATACTGTACTAGTCTATCTCTGGTTAAATAGTGTAGTCAGGGGTACTGTACTAGTCTATCTCTGGTTAAATAGTGTAGTCAGGGGGTTATATACTGTACTAGTCTATCTCTGGTTAAATAGTGTAGTCAGGGGTTATATACTGTACTAGTCTATCTCTGGTTAAATAGTGTAGTCAGGGGTTATATACTGTACTAGTCTATCTCTGGTTAAATAGTGTAGTCAGGGGTTATATACTGTACTAGTCTATCTCTGGTTAAATAGTGTAGTCAGGGTTAGTCTATCTCTGGTTATACTGTCAGGGTATACTGTACTAGTCTATCTCTGGTTAAATAGTGTAGTCAGGGGTTAGTCTATCTCTGGTTAAATAGTGTAGTCAGGGTTATATACTGTACTAGTCTATCTCTGGTTAAATAGTGTAGTCAGGGTTATATACTGTACTAGTCTATCTCTGGTTAAATAGTGTAGTCAGGGGTTATATACTGTACTAGTCTATCTCTGGTTAAATAGTGTAGTCAGGGGTTATATACTGTACTAGTCTATCTCTGGTTAAATAGTGTAGTCAGGGGTTATATACTGTACTAGTCTATCTCTGGTTAAATAGTGTAGTCAGGGGTTATATACTGTACTAGTCTATCTCTGGTTAAATAGTGTAGTCAGGGGTTATATACTGTACTAGTCTATCTCTGGTTAAATAGTGTAGTCAGGGGTTATACTGTACTGTCTATCTCTGGTTAAATAGTGTAGTCAGGGTTATATACTGTACTGTCTATCTCTGGTTAAATAGTGTAGTCAGGGGTTATATACTGTACTAGTCTATCTCTGGGGTTATATACTGTACTAGTCTATCTCTGGTTAAATAGTGTAGTCAGGGGTTATATACTGTACTAGTCTATCTCTGGTTAAATAGTGTAGTCAGGGTTATATACTGTACTAGTCTATCTCTGGTTAAATAGTGTAGTCAGGGGTTATATACTGTACTAGTCTATCTCTGGTTAAATAGTGTAGTCAGGGGTTATATACTGTACTACTGTTAAATAGTGTCTCTGGTTAAATAGTGTAGTCAGGGGTTATATACTGTACTAGTCTATCTCTGGTTAAATAGTGTAGTCAGGGGTTATATACTGTACTAGTCTATCTCTGGTTAAATAGTGTAGTCAGGGGTTATATACTGTACTAGTCTATCTCTGGTTAAATAGTGTAGTCAGGGTTATATACTGTCTCTGGTTAAATAGTAGTCAGGGGTATGTACTAGTCTATCTCTGGTTAAATAGTGTAGTCAGGGGTTATATACTGTACTAGTCTATCTCTGGTTAAATAGTGTAGTCAGGGGTTATATACTGTACTAGTCTATCTCTGGTTAAATAGTGTAGTCAGGGTTATATACTGTACTAGTCTATCTCTGGTTAAATAGTGTAGTCAGGGTTATATACTGTACTAGTCTATCTCTGGTTAAATAGTGTAGTCAGGGTTATATACTGTACTAGTCTATCTCTGGTTAAATAGTGTAGTCAGGGGTTATATACTGTACTAGTCTATCTCTGGTTAAATAGTGTAGTCAGGGGTTATATACTGTACTAGTCTATCTCTGGTTAAATAGTGTAGTCAGGGGTTATATACTGTACTAGTCTATCTCTGGTTAAATAGTGTAGTCAGGGGTTATATACTGTACTAGTCTATCTCTGGTTAAATAGTGTAGTCAGGGGTTATATACTGTACTAGTCTATCTCTGGTTAAATAGTGTAGTCAGGGGTTATATACTGTACTAGTCTATCTCTGGTTAAATAGTGTAGTCAGGGTTATATACTGTACTAGTCTATCTCTGGTTAAATAGTGTAGTCAGGGGTTATATACTGTACTAGTCTATCTCTGGTTAAATAGTGTAGTCAGGGGTTATATACTGTACTAGTCTATCTCTGGTTAAATAGTGTAGTCAGGGGTTATATACTGTACTAGTCTATCTCTGGTTAAATAGTGTAGTCAGGGGTTATATACTGTACTAGTCTATCTCTGGTTAAATAGTGTAGTCAGGGGTTATATACTGTACTAGTCTATCTCTGGTTAAATAGTGTAGTTATATACAGTCTATCTCTGGTTAAATAGTTAGGGGTTATATACTGTACTAGTCTATCTCTGGTTAAATAGTGTAGTCAGGGTTATATACTGTACTAGTCTATCTCTGGTTAAATAGTGTAGTCAGGGGTTATATACTGTACTAGTCTATCTCTGGTTAAATAGTGTAGTCAGGGGTTATATACTGTACTAGTCTATCTCTGGTTAAATAGTGTAGTCAGGGTTATATACTGTACTAGTCTATCTCTGGTTAAATAGTGTAGTCAGGGGTTATATACTGTACTAGTCTATCTCTGGTTAAATAGTGTAGTCAGGGGTTATATACTGTACTAGTCTATCTCTGGTTAAATAGTGTAGTCAGGGGTTATAAATAGTAGTCTTATATACTGTACTAGTCTATCTCTGGTTAAATAGTGTAGTCAGGGTTATATACTGTACTAGTCTATCTCTGGTTAAATAGTGAGTCAGGGGTTATATACTGTACTAGTCTATCTCTGGTTAAATAGTGTAGTCAGGGGTTATATACTGTACTAGTCTATCTCTGGTTAAATAGTGTAGTCAGGGGTTATATACTGTACTAGTCTATCTCTGGTTAAATAGTGTAGTCAGGGGTTATATACTGTACTAGTCTATCTCTGGTTAAATAGTGTAGTCAGGGGTTATATACTGTACTAGTCTATCTCTGGTTAAATAGTGTAGTCAGGGGTTATATACTGTACTATCTCTGGTTAAATAGTGTAGTCTATATACTGTACTAGTCTATCTCTGGTTAAATAGTGTAGTCAGGGGTTATATACTGTACTAGTCTATCTCTGGTTAAATAGTGTAGTCAGGGGTTATATACTGTACTAGTCTATCTCTGGTTAAATAGTGTAGTCAGGGGTTATATACTGTACTAGTCTATCTCTGGTTAAATAGTGTAGTCAGGGGTTATATACTGTACTAGTCTATCTCTGGTTAAATAGTGTAGTCAGGGGTTATATACTGTACTAGTCTATCTCTGGTTAAATAGTGTAGTCAGGGGTTATATACTGTACTAGTCTATCTCTGGTTAAATAGTGTAGTCAGGGGTTATATACTGTACTAGTCTATCTCTGGTTAAATAGTGTAGTCAGGGGTTATATACTGTACTAGTCTATCTCTGGTTAAATAGTGTAGTCAGGGGTTATATACTGTACTAGTCTATCTCTGGTTAAATAGTGTAGTCAGGGGTTATATACTGTACTAGTCTATCTCTGGTTAAATAGTGTAGTCAGGGTTATATACTGTACTAGTCTTATCTCTGGGTTAAATAGTGTAGTCAGGGGTTATATACTGTACTAGTCTATCTCTGGTTAAATAGTGTAGTCAGGGGTTATATACTGTACTAGTCTATCTCTGGTTAAATAGTGTAGTCAGGGGTTATATACTGTACTAGTCTATCTCTGGTTAAATAGTGTAGTCAGGGGTTATATACTATACTGTCTCTGGTTACTTAGTCTATCTCTGGTTAAATAGTGTAGTCAGGGGTTATATACTGTACAGGGTTATATACTGTACTATCTCTCTGGTTAAATAGTGTAGTCAGGGGTTATATACTGTACTAGTCTATCTCTGTCTATCTCTGGTTAAATAGTGTAGTCAGGGGTTATATACTGTACTAGTCTATCTCTGGTTAAATAGTGTAGTCAGGGGTTATATACTGTACTAGTCTATCTCTGGTTAAATAGTGTAGTCAGGGGTTATATACTGTACTAGTCTATCTCTGGTTAAATAGTGTAGTCAGGGGTTATATGTACTTACTGTACTAGTCTATCTCTGGTTAAATAGTGTAGTCAGGGGTTATATACTGTACTAGTCTATCTCTGGTTAAATAGTGTAGTCAGGGGTTATATACTGTACTAGTCTATCTCTGGTTAAATAGTGTAGTCAGGGGTTATATACTGTACTAGTCTATCTCTGGTTAAATAGTGTAGTCAGGGGTTATATACTGTACTAGTCTATCTCTGGTTAAATAGTGAAGTCAGGGGTTATATACTGTACTAGTCTATCTCTGGTTAAATAGTGTAGTCAGGGGTTATATACTGTACTAGTCTATCTCTGGTTAAATAGTGTAGTCAGGGGTTATATACTGTACTAGTCTATCTCTGGTTAAATAGTGTAGTCAGGGGTTATATACTGTACTAGTCTATCTCTGGTTAAATAGTGTAGTCAGGGGTTATATACTGTACTAGTCTATCTCTGGTTAAATAGTGTAGTCAGGGGTTATATATCTCTGGTTAAATACATTATATACTGTACTAGTCTATCTCTGGTTAAATAGTGTAGTCAGGGGTTATATACTGTACTAGTCTATCTCTGGTTAAATAGTGTAGTCAGGGTTATATACTGTACTAGTCTATCTATCTGGTTAAATAGTGTAGTCAGGGGTTATATACTGTACTAGTCTATCTCTGGTTAAATAGTGTAGTCAGGGGTTATATACTGTACTAGTCTATCTCTGGTTAAATAGTGTAGTCAGGGGTTATATACTGTACATTACTGTACTAGTCTATCTGGTTAAATAGTGTAGTCTGTACTAGTCTATCTCTGGTTAAATAGTGTAGTCAGGGGTTATATACTGTACTAGTCTATCTCTGGTTAAATAGTGTAGTCAGGGGTTATATACTGTACTAGTCTATCTCTGGTTAAATAGTGTAGTCAGGGGTTATATACTGTACTAGTCTATCTCTGGTTAAATAGTGTAGTCAGGGGTTATATACTGTACTAGTCTATCTCTGGTTAAATAGTGTATATACTGTACTAGTCTATCTCTGGTTAAATAGTGTAGTCAGGGGTTATATACTGTACTAGTCTATCTCTGGTTAAATAGTGTAGTCAGGGGTTATATACTGTACTAGTCTATCTCTGGTTAAATAGTGTAGTCAGGGGTTAGTCTATCTCTGGTTAAATAGTGTAGTCTTATATACTGTACTAGTCTATCTCTGGTTAAATAGTGTAGTCAGGGGTTATATACTGTACTAGTCTATCTCTGGTTAAATAGTGTAGTCAGGGGTTATATACTGTACTAGTCTATCTCTGGTTAAATAGTGTAGTCAGGGTTATATACTGTACATTAGTCTAGTCTCTGGTTAAATAGTGTAGTCAGGGGTTATATACTGTACTAGTCTATCTCTGGTTAAATAGTGTAGTCAGGGGTTATATACTGTACTAGTCTATCTCTGGTTAAATAGTGTAGTCAGGGGTTATATACTGTACTAGTCTATCTCTGGTTAAATAGTGTAGTCAGGGGTTATATACTGTACTAGTCTATCTCTGGTTAAATAGTGTAGTCAGG
>NW_025756260.1:0-2500 GCF_021184085.1 Oncorhynchus gorbuscha
AATCACTAATCATGGAAGTGTAATGGGAGTTGATCAGTAGTCCCATAAATCTACCCTGATAATCACTAATCATGGAAGTGTAATAGGAGTTGATCAGTAGTCCCATAAATCTACCCTGATAATCACTAATCATGGAAGTGTAATAGGAGTTGATCAGTAGTCCCATAAATCTACCCTGATAATCACTAATCATGGAAGTGTAATAGGAGTTGATCAGTAGTCCCATAAATCTACCTGATAATCACTAATCATGGAAGTGTAATAGGAGTTGATCAGTAGTCCCATAAATCTACCCTGATAATCACTAATCACTGGAAGTGTAATAGGAGTTGATCAGTAGTCCCATAAATCTACCCTGATAATCACTAATCATGGAAGTGTAATAGGAGTTGATCAGTAGTCCCATAAATCTACCCTGATAATCACTAATCATGGAAGTGTAATAGGAGTTGATCAGTAGTCCCATAAATCTACCCTGATAATCACTAATCATGGAAGTGTAATAGGTTGATCAGTAGTCCTAAATCTACTACAGTAATCACTAATAACGGAGGTGCAATAGGAGTTGATCAGTAGTCCCATAAATCTAATAGTCTGTCATGGAAGTGTAATAGGAGTTGATCCCAGTAGTCCCATAAATCTGCTATGATAATCACTAATCATGGAGATAATAGGAGTTGATCAATCCCACACTCAATCTACCCTGATAATCATATTCATGGAAGTGTAATGAGGTTGATCAGTAGTCCCATAAATCTACCTGATAATCACTAATCATGAGTGTAGCGGGAGTTGATCAGTAGTCCCATAAATCTACTGATAATCATAATCATGGAAGTGTAATGAGTTGAATCATTGTCTCATAGTCTGCCTGATTGATCCTTGGAAGTGTAGTTGGTCCCATAAATCTACCTGATAATCACTAATCATGGAAGTGTAATAGGAGTTGATCAGTAGTCCCATAAATCTGCCTGATAATCACTATTCATGGAAGTGTAATAGGAGTTGATCAGTAGTCCCATAAATCTACCCTGATAATGCTAATCATGGAAGTGTAATAGAGTTGATCAGTAGTCCCATAAATCTACCTGTCACTAATCATGGAAGTGTAATGAGTTGATCAATAGTCCCATAAATCTACCCTGATAATGCTAATCATGGAAGTGCCAATAGGAGTTGATCAGTAGTCCTATAAATCTACCCTGATAATCACTAATCATGAAGTGTAATAGGAGTTGATCAGTAGTCCCATAAATCTACCCTGATAATCACTAATCATGGAAATTAAGCGGAGTTGATCAGTAGTCCATAAATCTGCCTGATAATCACTAATCATGGTAATAGAGTTGATCAGTAGTTGATCCCTGATAATCGCTAATCAGTTAAAGTCTGCCTGATAATCACTAATCATGGAAGTGTAATAGGAGTTGATCAGTAGTCCCATAAATCTACCTGATATTCACTAATCATGAAGTGTAATAGGAGTTGATCAGTAGTCCCTTAAATCTGCCTGATCAATCACTATTCATGGAAGTGTAATAGGAGTTGATCAGTAGTCCCAAATCTACCTGATAATCACTAATCATGGAAAGTGTAATAGGAGTTGATCAGTAGTCCCTTAAATCTGCCCTGATAATCACTAATCATGGAAGTGTAATAGGAGTTGATCAGTAGTCCATAAATTTCCCTGATAATCACTAATCATGGAAGTGTAATAGGAGTTGATTAGTAGTCCATAAATCTACCTGATAATCACTAATCATGGAGTGTAATAGGAACTGATCAGTAGTCCCATAAATCTACCTGATAATCACTAATCATGGAAATTGTAATAGGAGTTGATCAGTAGTCCCATAAATCTGCCTGATAATCACTAATCATGGAAGTGTAATAGGTTGATCAGTAGTCCCATAAATCTACCCTGATAATCACTAATCATGGAAGTGTAATAGGAGTTGATCAGTAGTCCCATAAATCTGCCTGATAATCACTAATCATGGAAGTGTAATGGGAGTTGATCAGTAGTCCCATAAATCTGCCCTGATATTCACTAATCATGGAAGTGTAATAGGAGTTGATCGGTAGTCCCATAAATCTGCCTGATGTCACTAATCATGGAAGTATAATAGGAGTTGATCAGTAGTCCATAAATCTGCCTGATAATCACCCCTAATCATGGAAGTGTAATAGGAGTTGATCAGTAGTCCCATAAATCTACCTGATAATCACTAATCATGGAAGTGTAATAGGAGTTGATCAGTAGTCCCATAAATCTACCTGATATTCACTAATCATGGAAGTGTAATAGGGAGTTTGATCAATGGTCATAAATCTGCCTGATAATCACTAATCATGGAAGTGTAATAGGAGTTGATCAGTAGTCCCATAAATCTACCTGATAATGTAATCATGGAAGTGTAATAGGAGTTGATCCAGTAGTCCCATAAATCTGCCTGATAATCACTAATCATGGAAGTGTGACAAGGTTGATCGTGGTCCA
>NW_025756261.1:0-6728 GCF_021184085.1 Oncorhynchus gorbuscha
AGGAGAGGAGAGGAGAGTGGGGGGGAGGGAAGGGGAGAGAGAGGAGAGTGGGGGGGGAGAGAGTGGGGAGGGGAGGAGAGGAGAGGGGTGGGAGGAGAGAGAGGAGAGTGAGGAGGAGAGGAGAGGAGAGTGGGGGGGAGAAGAGGAGAGTGGGGAGGAGAGAAGAGGAGAGAGTGGAGGGGAGGAGAGGAGAGTGGGGAGGAGATATGGAGAGGGGGAGAAAGAGGAGAGCTGGGAGAGGGAGAGGGCTGGGAGAGGGAGAGGAGGCTGGGAGGGAGGAGAGGAGAGCTGGGGGAGGAGAGAGAGGAAGAGAGAGTGGGGAGAGGAGAGAGAGAGGAGAGCTGGAGGGGAGGAGAGAAGAGGAGAGTGGGGGAGAGAGATGAGTAGAGAGGAGAGTGGGGGAGAGAGGAGAGAGGAGAGAGAGAGTGGGGGGAGGAGAAGAGGAGAGTGGGGGGAGGAGAGAGAGAGCTGGGGGGAGGAGGAGAGGAGAGTGGGGAGGGAGAGGAAGAGGAGAGTGGGGGGAGAGAAAGAGGAGAGTGGGGGAGAGAGGAGAGGAGAGGGGAGGAGAGTGGGGGAGAGAGAGGAGAGTGGGGAGGAGAGAGAGTGGGGGGAGGGAAGAGGAGAGTGGGGGGGGAAGAGGAGTGGGGGGAGGAGAGGAGAGTGGGGGGAGAGAAGAGGAGAGTGGGGAGGAAGAGGAGAGTGGGGGAGGAGAGGGGAGGAGGGAGGAGGAGTGGGGGGAGAGAGAGGAGAGCTGGAGAGGAGAGGAGAGCTGGGGGGAGAGAGAGGAGAGCTGGAGAGGAGAGAGGAGAGCTGGGGGAGAAGATGAGAGGAGAGCTGAGGGGAGAAGATGAGGAGGAGAGCTGGGGGAGAAGAGAGAGGAGAGCTGGGGGAGAAGATGAGAGGAGAGCTGGGGAGAGGAGAGGAGAGGAGAGCTGGGGGGAGAAGAGGAGAGTGGGGGGAGAGAAGAGGGAGAGTGGGGGAGAGAAGAGGAGAGTGGGGGGAGAGAAGAGGAGAGTGGGGGAGAGAAGAGGAGAGTGGGGAGGAGAGAAGAGGAGAGTGGGGGAGAAGAGGAAAGAGGAGAGTGGGGGAGAGAGAAGAGGAGAGTGGGGGAGAGAAGAGGAGAGTGGGGAGGAAGAGGAGAGTGGGGGGGAGAGAGAGGAGAGGAGGAGAGGAGAGTGGGGGAGGAGGAGAGGAGAGTGGGGGGAGAGAAGGGAGAGTGGGGGAGAGAGAGAAAGAGGAGAGCTGGGGGAGAGAAGAGGAGAGTGGGGGAGAGAAAAGGAGACGAGAGGAGAGTGGGGGGAGACGAGAGGAGAGAGAGAGAGAGGAGAGTGGGGGGAGTAGAGTGGGGGAGACGAGTGGGGAGGAGAGTGGGGGGAGAGAAGAGGAGAGTGGGGGAGAGAGAAGATGGAGCGTGGGGGAGAGAAGAGAGTGGGGGAGGGAAGAGGAGAGCTGGGGGAGAAGAGAAGAGGAGAGCTGGGGGAGAAGAGAAGAGGAGAGTGGGGGGAGAAGAGAAGAGGAGAGAGGAGAGGAGAGAGAGAAGAGAGAGAGTGGGGGGAGAGAGAAGAGGAGAGTGGGGGGAGAGAAGAGGAGAGTGGGGGAGAGAAGAGGAGGAGAGTGGGGAGAGAAGAGGAGAGTGGGGGAGAGAAGAGGAGAGTGGGGGGAGAGAAAGAGGAGAAGAGCGGAGAGAGAGAAGAGGAGAGGTGGGGGAGAGAAGAGAGAGAGCGGAGAGAGAGAGAAGGAGAAGCGGGGGAGAGAAAGAGGAGAGCGGGGAGACGAGAGAGAGGAGAAAAGAGGAGGAGTGGGGGAGAGAAAGAGGAGAGCGGGGGAGAGAGAAGAGGAGAGGTGGGGGAGAGAAGAGGGGAGAGTGGGGGGGAGAGAAGAGGAGGAGAGCGGGGGGAGAGAAGAGGAGAGCGGGGGAGAGAAAGAGGAGAGCGGGGGAGAGAAGAGGGAATGGGGAGAGAAGAGGAGAAGCGGGGGAGAGAAGAGGAGAGCGGGGGGAGAGAAGAGGAGAGCGGGGGAGAGAAGAGAGAGGAGAGCGGGGGAGAGAAGAGGAGAGCGGGGGGAGAGAAGAGGAGAGCGGGGGAGAAGAGAAGAGGAGAGCGGGGGGGAGAGAAGAGGAGAGCGGGGGGGGAGAGAAGAGGGAGAGCGGGGGGAGAAGAGAGAGGAGAGCGGGGGGGAGAGAGCGGGGGAGAAGAGAGGAGAGTGGGGAGAGAAGAGGAGAGCGGGGGAGAGAAAGAGAGGAGAAGCGGGGGGAGAGAAGAGGAGAGCGTGGGGGAGAGAAGAGGAGAGCGGGGGAGAGAAGAGGGAGAGCGGGGGGAGAAGAGGAGAGTGGGGGAGAGAGGGGGAGAGAAGAGGAGAGCGGGGGGAGAGAAGAGGAGAGCGGGGGGAGAAGAGAGAGAGGGGGGGAGAGCGGGGGGGAGAGAAGAGGAGAGCGGGGGGGGAGAAGAGGAGAGCGGGGGAGAGAGCAGGGGGGGAGAGAAGAGGAGAGCGGGGGGGGAGAGAAGAGGAGAGCGGGGGGAGAGAAGAGGAGAGCGGGGGGAGGAGAGAAGAGGAGAGCGGGGAGAGTGGGGGAGAGAAGAGGAGAGTGGGGGGGGAGAGAAGAGGAGAGCGGGGGAGAGAGCGGGGGGGGAGAAGAGGAGAGTGGGGGGGGAGAGAAGAGGAGAGCGGGGGAGAGAGAGAGAGGAGAGCGGGGGAGAGAAGAGGAGAGCGGGGGGGAGAGCGGGGGAGAGAGAAGAGAGAGAGGGGAGAGCGGGGGGAGAGAAGAGGAGAGCGGGGGAGAGAGAAGAGGAGAGTGGGGAGGAGAGCGGGGGGAGAGAAGAGGAGAGCGGGGGGAGAGAAGAGGAGAGCGGTGGGGGGAGAGAGGAGAGCGGGGGGGGGAGAAGAGGAGAGCGGGGGAGAGAAGAGGAGAGCGGGGGGGAGGAGAAGAGGAGAGTGGGGGGGAGAAGAGAGAGAGAGAGGAGAGTGGGGGAGAGAAGAGGGAGGGAGGCGGGGGGGAGAGAAGAGGAGAGTGGGGGGGGAGAGAAGAGGGAGCGGGGGAAGAGAAGAGGAGAGCGGGGGGAGGGAAGAGGGGAGCGGGGAGAGAAGAGGAGAGCCGGGGGGAGAAGAGGAGAGCGGGGGGAGAAGGAGAGGAGAGCTGTGGGGGAGAGAAGAGGAGAGCGGGGGGAGGGAGGAGAGCGGGGGAGAGCGGGGGGAAGAGAAGAGGAGAGCGGGGGAGAGAAGAGGAGAGCGGGTGGGGAAGAGGAGAGCGGGGAGAAGAGAGAGTGGGTGGGGGGAGAAGAGGAGAGCGGGGGGAGAGCGGGGGGGAGAGAAGAGGAGAGCGTGGGGGAGGAAGAGGAGAGGAGAGCGTGGGGGGAAGAGGGAGAGCGGGGTGGAGAGAAGAGGAGGGGGAAGAGGAGGAGGGTGGGGGGAGAAGAGGAGGCTCAATCATAACGTCACCTGGCGCGGGTGGGAGAGGAAGCGGGTGGGGAAGAGGGGAGAGGGGGGAGAAGAGGAGAGTGGGGGGAAGAAATAGCGTTTCAATCGGTAACGTCACTCGCTCTGAGACTTTTGTGGAGCGATGGGTAACGATGCTTCGAGGGTGACTTGTCGATGTGTGCAGAGGGTCCCTGGTTCGCGCCCGGGTATGGGCGAGGGGACGGTCTAAAGTTATACTGTTACACATGTTTACTGTCTTTGTATATTGAAAATGACTGATGATGGGAATCTCTCTAGAAATATAGGCTGATGTTATCAGGAGTTATCTTGGCTGTGTCATATACATGATAGCCTGTAAGGATGCTTAGATCCGTTTAAAATCATTCAACATTTTACCTTGAGGTTACTTCCTGATGTGATCACAGCTGTTCTTTCTGCAGTTGGTAGACAGCTAGTAGATGGTAACCATGGAGACCTTGCAAGGCTCTATCTATACAGTAGCTACAACACCAGGTGGGGGAGGGAGGTGGCAGTAGATAGGGGGAGAAAGAGAGTGGGGAGGCGAGGGGGTTTAGGGAGGAGAAAGGAGGGAAAGAGAGTGGTGAGAGAGAGGGATTGGGGTTTCGGGAGGGAGAGAAAGGAGGGAAAGAGAGTGGTGAGAGAGAGGGATTGGGGTTTCGGGAGGGAGAGAGGGAGGGAGATAAAGTCAGAAGAGAGAGAGAGGGAAAGAAAGTAGTGAGAAGAGAGAGAATGGGCTTTACACTGTGTTTTTATGATGTCTGAAGGAAGCAGTTAATTATCACCTAGCAGGAGCATGTGCTCTTCTAACTAACAGGCTTTCACTGCCTAGTCACATTACAACACACGTGTGTTATCTACACAGAACACTGGTTTTCAGTGTTGGAGTGTTTATCCGTGTCATCACTTTAGCTCAGGGACGGGCAACTTCGGTGGGGTGGGGGCCACCAAAAGCCTCATCACGAGCGGCCGCAGTGGCTCGCTGGTCTGCATACCTACATTCATGTTCACACATGCAGTCAGAGCTGGCTCTAGCATTTTGGAGGCCCTAAGCAACATTTTGTTGGGGGGCCCCTGCCACTTTGTGGGCAAAACGTTTTTTTTAGCTGCCCCCCCCCTCTTGAAAGCCGGAGAGAGAAAGTTTGACACATTTTGCAGTGAGAGAATAACCAACAGCCCACAAGTTTTTAATACATAAACTGTTTTTTTTGTCATTAAACTGTTTTTTTATTGGTCATTATTTATTTTTTAGTTTACCTTTTTAACGAGGCAAGTCAGTTAAGAAGAAAGTCTTATTTACATTGACTGGTCTAGGAACAGTGGGTTAACTGCCTTGTTCAGGGGCAGAACGACAGATTTTTACCTTGTCAGCTCGGGGATTCGATCCAGCAAACTTTCGGTTACTAGTCCGACGCTCTAACCACTGGGCTACCTGCCGCCCCATACGATGATCACACCATTTCCATTTATTACAGGACACTGATAATAACTTGTCCACGGGAGCTTTTGACTCCTGTTTCAACTTCCTCCTTCTGGTTCCTGAGAGATAATAACTTGTCCACGGGACCTGTTGACTCCTGTTTCAACTTCCTCCTTCTGGTTCCTGAGAGATAATAACTTGTCCACGGGACCTGTTGACTCCTGTTTCAACTTCCTCCTCCTGGTTCCTGAGAGATAATAACTTGTCCACTGGACCTGTTGACTCCTGTTTCAACTTCCTCCTCCTGGTTCCTGAGAGATAATAACTTGTCCACGGGACCTGTTGACTCCTGTTTCAACTTCCTCCTTCTGGTTCCTGAGAGATAATAACTTGTCCACGGGACCTGTTGACTCCTGTTTCAACTTCCTCCTCCTGGTTCCTGAGAGATAATAACTTGTCCACGGGACCTGTTGACTCCTGTTTCAACTTCCTCCTTCTGGTTCCTGAGAGATAATAACTTGTCCACTGGACCTGTTGACTCCTGTTTCAACTTCCTCCTCCTGGTTCCTGAGAGAGTGACGGCACAACACTTGCAAAGTAAAACTAAACACCAAAACACAACAGCATTAACAGCATTAACAACGTGTTAAGATATGCATGACAACAACATGACATGACGACGACATGACAACATGACGACAGCGACGACACGACATGACGACACGACATGACGACACGACATGACGACGACATGACGACGACATGACGCGCATGACGACATCGCAGCGACTGACGCGATCTGATCATGACGACGATCAATGGCGGCGACGTGACGGCGACATGACGGCCGACATGACGGCGACATGGCGGCGACATGATCGACGACATGACGACGCCACATCGACGACGACACATCTCGACATAGCGGCGCATTCATAGCGACGACTGGCAGCGACATGACGACGACATGACGACGACATGACGACGACATGACGCCGACATGACGACTGCACATGACAACGACCATGGCGACATGACGACGACACGGCACGACGTACTATCTGGCTACGGCCGATCACATGACAACATGACGACATGACATTTCCAACTCTCTCTTCGCCTGACTTTGTCTTCAGGACACTTTTCTGCTGGATTCCACCAAAATGAAGCCCTGAAATGTCTCCTCATGCTTTCACCCCGTCTTCATCATCAGACCACAGGTTCAGAGAGCGGTTCCCAAACCCTGGCATCCTCACTTTGCTCCCCATCTCCTTCTCTGTCACCTGGTAGGCAGGTCACCTGGTAGGCAGGTCACCTGGTAGGCAGGTCACCTGGTAGGCAGGTCACCTGGTAGGCAGGTCACCTGGTAGGCAGGTCACCTGGTAGGCAGGTCACCTGGTAGGCAGGTCACCTGGTAGGCAGGTCACCTGGTAGGCAGGTGCGTAGCCCTAATCAATGCTACATCCTCTTGAGGTAACTCGGCACTAGACTTTCACATGAATGCCTCCAACATGTTGTTTAAAGTACCATCTTTCCTTTTCATCTGATCCATTAACCAATAAAGCAGCTCACCCAACTATGGTGTTTAAAGTGTCTCCCAGACCCAACCCATCTGTTTAAAGTGGCTCCCAGACCCAACCCATCTGTTTAAAGTGGCTCCCAGACCCAACCCATCTGTTTAAAGTGTCTCCCAGACCCAACCCATCTGCATGTCTACAGTGGAATCTAGTCTTTCTCTCTCATTCGCTCCACTTCCTCTGTCATCTTCAAGCTCACACATTCTGCAACTGGACCTCACTTCACGGGAGAACTGTAAACCCACTGAGGAGAGACATGACGATCTTTACTGCTGCAGGTGCTGTAAGGAGTACTGTGT
>NW_025756262.1:0-6727 GCF_021184085.1 Oncorhynchus gorbuscha
ATTCTACATAGAGAGACAGAGACAGACAGAGAGGCATGCTAAGCAGAGAGAGACAGAGACAGAGAGAGAGTGGCATTCTACATGAGACAGAGACAGACAGAGAGGCATTCTACATAGAGAGACAGAGACAGACAGAGAGGCATGCTGCCAGAGAGAGACATAGAGAGAGAGACAGAGTAGGACAGAGAGGCATAGCTGCAGAGACGCCAGAGACAGAGAGAGAGGCATGCTGAAGAGAGACATAGAGAGAGACAGAGAAGAGAGGCATTCTACAGAGAGAGACAGAGACAGAGAGAGAGGCATTCTACATAGAGAGACATAGAGACAGAGAGAGAGGCATGCTACAGAGAGAGACAGAGAGACAGAGAGAGAGGCATTCTACATAGAGAGACATAGAGACCGAGAGGCATGCTGCAGAGAGAGACATAGAGAGAGACATAGAGACAGAGAGAGAGGCATGCTTCAGAGAGAGACATAGAGACAGAGAGAGAGGCATGCTTCAGAGGGAGACATAGAGACAGAGAGAGAGGCATCTCTACAGAGAGAGACAGAGACAGAGAGAGAGGCATCTCTACATAGAGAGACATAGAGACAGAGAGAGAGGCATCTCTACATAGAGAGACAGAGACAGGAGAGAGAGAGGCATTCTACATAGAGAGACAGAGACAGAGAGGCATTCTACATAGAGAGACATAGAGACAGAGAGAGAGGCATTCTACATAGAGAGACATAGAGACAGACAGAGAGGCATGCTACAGAGAGAGACAGAGACACAGAGAGAGGCATTCTACATAGAGAGACATAGACAGAGACAGAGGCATTCTACATAGAGAGACAGAGACAGAGAGAGAGGCATTCTACATAGAGAGACATAGAGACAGAGAGAGAGGCATTCTACATAGAGAGACAGAGACAGAGAGAGAGGCATTCTACATAGAGAGACATAGACAGAGACAGAGGCATTCTACATAGAGAGACAGAGACAGACAGAGAGGCATGCTACAGAGAGAGACATAGAGACAGAGAGAGAGGCATTCTACATAGAGAGACATAGAGACAGAGAGAGAGGCATTCTACATAGAGAGACAGAGACAGAGAGAGAGGCATTCTACATAGAGAGACATAGACAGAGACAGAGGCATTCTACATAGAGAGACAGAGACAGAGAGAGAGGCATTCTACATAGAGAGACAGAGACAGACAGAGAGGCATGCTACAGAGAGAGACATAGACAGACAGAGAGGCATGCTACAGAGAGAGACAGAGAGAGAGACAGAGACAGAGAGAGAGGCATTCTACATAGAGAGACAGAGACAGACAGAGAGGCATGCTACAGAGAGAGACAGAGACAGAGAGAGAGGCATTCTACATAGAGAGACAGAGACAGACAGAGAGGCATTCTACATAGAGAGACAGAGACAGACAGAGAGGCATGCTACAGAGAGAGACATAGAGAGAGACAGAGAGACAGAGAGGCATGCTACAGAGAGAGACAGAGACAGAGAGAGAGGCATGCTACAGAGAGAGACAGAGACAGAGAGAGAGGCATTCTACAGAGAGAGACAGAGACAGAGAGAGAGGCATTCTACATAGAGAGACATAGAGACAGACAGAGAGGCATGCTACAGAGAGAGACAGAGAAGAGACAGAGGACGCAGAGAGCATTCATACATAGAGAGACAGAGACAGAAGAGAGAGAGGCATGCTACATAGAGAGACATAGAGACAGAGAGAGAGGCATCTCTACATAGAGAGACAGAGAGAGAGAGAGGCATTCTACATAGAGAGACAGAGAGAGAGAGGCTTCACATAGAAGACAGAGACAGAGAGGCATTCTACATAGAGAGACATAGAGACAGAGAGAGAGGCATTCTACATAGAGAGCATAGAGACAGACAGAGAGGCATGCTACAGAGAGAGACAGAGACACAGAGAGAGGCATTCTACATAGAGAGACATAGACAGAGACAGAGGCATTCTACATAGAGAGACAGAGACAGAGAGAGAGGCATTCTACATAGAGAGACATAGAGACAGAGAGAGAGGCATTCTACATAGAGAGACAGAGACAGAGAGAGAGGCATTCTACATAGAGAGACATAGACAGAGACAGAGGCATTCTACATAGAGAGACAGAGACAGACAGAGAGGCATGCTACAGAGAGAGACATAGAGACAGAGAGAGAGGCATTCTACATAGAGAGACATAGAGACAGAGAGAGAGGCATTCTACAGAGAGACATAGAGACAGACAGAGAGGCATACAGAGAGAGACAGAGACACAAGAGGCATTCTACATAGAGAGACATAGACAGAGACAGAGGCATTCTACATAGAGAGACAGAGACAGAGAGAGAGGCATTCTACATAGAGAGACATAGAGACAGAGAGAGAGGCATTCTACATAGAGAGACAGAGACAGAGAGAGAGGCATTCTACATAGAGAGACATAGACAGAGACAGAGGCATTCTACATGAGAGAGACAGAGACAGACAGAGAGGCATGCTACAGAGAGAGACATAGAGACAGAGAGAAGGCATTCTACATAGAGAGACATAGAGACAGAGAGAGAGGCATTCTACATAGAGAGACAGAGACAGAGAGAGAGGCATTCTACATAGAGAGACATAGACAGAGACAGAGGCATTCTACATAGAGAGACAGAGACAGAGAGAGAGGCATTCTACATAGAGAGACAGAGACAGACAGAGAGGCATTCTACATAGAGAGACAGAGACAGACAGAGAGGCATGCTACAGAGAGAGACATAGACAGACAGAGAGGCATGCTACAGAGAGAGACAGAGAGAGAGACAGAGACAGAGAGAGAGGCATTCTACATAGAGAGACAGAGACAGACAGAGAGGCATGCTACAGAGAGAGACAGAGACAGAGAGAGAGGCATTCTACATAGAGAGACAGAGACAGACAGAGAGGCATTCTACATAGAGAGACAGAGACAGACAGAGAGGCATGCTACAGAGAGAGACATAGACAGACAGAGAGGCATGCTACAGAGAGAGACAGAGAGAGAGACAGAGACAGAGAGAGAGGCATTCTACATAGAGAGACATAGACAGACAGAGAGGCATGCTACAGAGAGAGACAGAGAGAGAGACAGAGACAGAGAGAGAGGCATTCTACATAGAGAGACAGAGACAGACAGAGAGGCATGCTACAGAGAGAGACAGAGACAGACAGAGAGGCATGCTACAGAGAGAGACAGAGAGAGAGACAGAGACAGAGAGAGAGGCATTCTACATAGAGAGACAGAGACAGACAGAGAGGCATGCTACAGAGAGAGACATAGAGAGAGACAGAGAGACAGAGAGGCATGCTGCAGAGAGAGACATAGAGACAGAGAGAGAGGCATGCTACAGAGAGAGAGACATAGAGAGAGACAGAGAGAGAGAGGCATTCTACAGAGAGAGACAGAGACAGAGAGAGAGGCATTCTACATAGAGAGACATAGAGACAGAGAGAGAGGCATGCTACAGAGAGAGACAGAGAGACAGAGAGAGAGGCATTCTACATAGAGAGACATAGAGACCGAGAGGCATGCTGCAGAGAGAGACATAGAGAGAGACATAGAGACAGAGAGAGAGGCATGCTTCAGAGAGAGACATAGAGACAGAGAGAGAGGCATGCTTCAGAGGGAGACATAGAGACAGAGAGAGAGGCATTCTACAGAGAGAGACAGAGACAGAGAGAGAGGCATTCTACATAGAGAGACATAGAGACAGAGAGAGGGGCATTCTACATAGAGAGACAGAGACAGAGAGAGAGAGGCATTCTACATAGAGAGACAGAGACAGAGAGGCATTCTACATAGAGAGACATAGAGACAGAGAGAGAGGCATTCTACATAGAGAGACATAGAGACAGACAGAGAGGCATGCTACAGAGAGAGACAGAGACACAGAGAGAGGCATTCTACATAGAGAGACATAGACAGAGACAGAGGCATTCTACATAGAGAGACAGAGACAGAGAGAGAGGCATTCTACATAGAGAGACATAGAGACAGAGAGAGAGGCATTCTACATAGAGAGACAGAGACAGAGAGAGAGGCATTCTACATAGAGAGACATAGACAGAGACAGAGGCATTCTACATAGAGAGACAGAGACAGACAGAGAGGCATGCTACATAGAGAGACAGAGACAGACAGAGAGGCATGCTACAGAGAGAGACATAGACAGACAGAGAGGCATGCTACAGAGAGAGACAGAGAGAGAGACAGAGACAGAGAGAGAGGCATTCTACATAGAGAGACAGAGACAGACAGAGAGGCATGCTACAGAGAGAGACAGAGACAGAGAGAGAGGCATTCTACATAGAGAGACAGAGACAGACAGAGAGGCATTCTACATAGAGAGACAGAGACAGACAGAGAGGCATGCTACAGAGAGAGACATAGACAGACAGAGAGGCATGCTACAGAGAGAGACAGAGAGAGAGACAGAGACAGAGAGAGAGGCATTCTACATAGAGAGACAGAGACAGACAGAGAGGCATGCTACAGAGAGAGACAGAGACAGACAGAGAGGCATGCTACAGAGAGAGACAGAGAGAGAGACAGAGACAGAGAGAGAGGCATTCTACATAGAGAGACAGAGACAGACAGAGAGGCATTCTACATAGAGAGACAGAGACAGACAGAGAGGCATGCTACAGAGAGAGACATAGAGACAGAGAGAGAGGCATTCTACATAGAGAGACATAGAGACAGACAGAGAGGCATGCTACAGAGAGAGACATAGAGACAGAGAGAGAGGCATTCTACATAGAGAGACAGAGACAGAGAGAGAGGCATTCTACATAGAGAGACATAGAGACAGAGAGAGAGGCATTCTACATAGAGAGACAGAGAGAGAGAGAGGCATTCTACATAGAGAGACAGAGACAGAGAGGCATTCTACATAGAGAGACATAGAGACAGAGAGAGAGGCATTCTACATAGAGAGACATAGAGACAGACAGAGAGGCATGCTACAGAGAGAGACAGAGACACAGAGAGAGGCATTCTACATAGAGAGACATAGACAGAGACAGAGGCATTCTACATAGAGAGACAGAGACAGAGAGAGAGGCATTCTACATAGAGAGACATAGAGACAGAGAGAGAGGCATTCTACATAGAGAGACAGAGACAGAGAGAGAGGCATTCTACATAGAGAGACATAGACAGAGACAGAGGCATTCTACATAGAGAGACAGAGACAGACAGAGAGGCATGCTACAGAGAGAGACATAGAGACAAGAGAGAGGCATTCTACATAGAGAGACATAGAGACAGAGAGAGAGGCATTCTACATAGAGAGACAGAGACAGAGAGAGAGGCATCTCTACATAGAGAGACATAGACAGAGACAGAGGCATTCTACATAGAGAGACAGAGACAGAGAGAGAGGCATTCTACATAGAGAGACAGAGACAGACAGAGAGGCATTCTACATAGAGAGACAGAGACAGACAGAGAGGCATGCTACAGAGAGAGACATAGACAGACAGAGAGGCATGCTACAGAGAGAGACAGAGAGAGAGACAGAGACAGAGAGAGAGGCATTCTACATAGAGAGACAGAGACAGACAGAGAGGCACTGCTACAGAGAGAGACAGAGACAGAGAGAGAGGCATTCTACATAGAGAGACAGAGACAGACAGAGAGGCATTCTACATAGAGAGACAGAGACAGACAGAGAGGCATGCTACAGAGAGAGACATAGACAGACAGAGAGGCATGCTACAGAGAGAGACAGAGAGGAGACAGAGACAGAGAGAGGCGTTCTACATAGAGAGACATAGACAGACAGAGAGGCATGCTAGAGAGAGACAGAGAGAGAGACAGAGACGAGAGAGAGGCATTCTACATAGAGAGACAGAGACAGACAGAGAGGCATGCTACAGAGAGAGACAGAGACAGACAGAGAGCATGCTACAGAGAGAGACAGAGAGAGAGACAGAGACAGAGAGAGAGGCATTCTACATAGAGAGACAGAGACAGACAGAGAGGCATGCTACAGAGAGAGACATAGAGAGAGACAGGAGAGACAGAGAGGCATGCAGCAGAGAGAGACATAGAGACAGAGAGAGAGGCATGCATACAGAGAGAGAGACATAGAGAGAGACAGAGAGAGAGGCATTCTACAGAGAGAGACAGAGACAGAGAGAGAGGCATTCTACATAGAGAGACATAGAGACAGAGAGAGAGGCATGCTACAGAGAGAGACAGAGAGACAGAGAGAGAGAGCATTCTACATAGAGAGGACATAGAGACCGAGAGGCATGCTGCAGAGAGAGACATAGAGAGAGACATAGAGACAGAGAGAGAGGCATGCTTCAGAGAGAGACATAGAGACAGAGAGAGAGGCATGCTTCAGAGGGAGACATAGAGACAGAGAGAGAGAGCATTCTACAGAGAGAGACAGAGACAGAGAGAGAGGCATTCTACATAGAGAGACATAGAGACAGAGAGAGGGGCATTCTACATAGAGAGACAGAGACGAGAGAGAGAGGCATTCTACATAGAGAGACAGAGACAGAGAGGCATTCTACATAGAGAGACATAGAGACAGAGAGAGAGGCATTCTACATAGAGAGACATAGAGACAGACAGAGAGGCATGCTACAGAGAGGGAGACAGAGACACAGAGAGAGGCATTCTACATAGAGAGACATAGACAGAGACAGAGGCATTCTACATAGAAGAGACAGAGACAGAGAG
>NW_025756263.1:0-6727 GCF_021184085.1 Oncorhynchus gorbuscha
CGCTATCTCTCTCTGAATGACCTTCTTGATCCAAATCAGTCAGGTTTCAAGACTAGTCATTCAACTGAGACTGCTCTCCTCTGTATCACGGAGGCGCTCCGCACTGCTAAAGCTAACTCTCTCTCCTCTGCTCTCATCCTTCTAGATCTATCGGCTGCCTTCGATACTGTGAACCATCAGATCCCTCCCTCTCCACCCTCTCCGAGTTGGGCATCTCCGGCGCGGCCCACGCTTGGATTGCGTCCTACCTGACAGGTCGCTCCTACCAGGTGGCGTGGCGAGAATCTGTCTCCTCACCACGCGCTCTCACCACTGGTGTCCCCAGGGCTCTGTTCTTGGCCCTCTCCTATTCTCGCTATACACCAAGTCACTTGGCTCTGTCATAACCTCACATGGTCTCTCTTATCATTGCTATGCAGACGACACACAATTAATCTTCTCCTTTCCCCCTTCTGATGACCAGGTGGCGAATCGCATCTCTGCATGTCTGGCAGACATATCAGTGTGGATGACGGATCACCACCTCAAGCTGAACCTCGGCAAGACGGAGCTGCTCTTCCTCCCGGGGAAGGACTGCCCGTTCCATGATCTCGCCATCACGGTTGACAACTCCATTGTGTCCTCCTCCCAGAGCGCCAAGAACCTTGGCGTGATCCTGGACAACACCCTGTCGTTCTCAACTAACATCAAGGCGGTGGCCCGTTCCTGTAGGTTCATGCTCTACAACATCCGCAGAGTACGACCCTGCCTCACACAGGAAGCGGCGCAGGTCCTAATCCAGGCACTTGTCATCTCCCGTCTGGATTACTGCAACTCGCTGTTGGCTGGGCTCCCTGCCTGTGCCATTAAACCCCTTCAACTCATCCAGAACGCCGCAGCCCGTCTGGTGTTCAACCTTCCCAAGTTCTCTCACGTCACCCCGCTCCTCCGTTCTCTCCACTGGCTTCCAGTTGAAGCTCGCATCCGCTACAAGACCATGGTGCTTGCCTACGGAGCTGTGAGGGGAACGGCACCTCAGTACCTCCAGGCTCTGATCAGGCCCTACACCCAAACAAGGGCACTGCGTTCATCCACCTCTGGCCTGCTCGCCTCCCTACCACTGAGGAAGTACAGCTCCCGCTCAGCCCAGTCAAAACTGTTCGCTGCCCTGGCCCCCAATGGTGGAACAAACTCCCTCACGACGCCAGGACAGCGGAGTCAATCACCACCTTCCGGAGACACCTGAAACCCCACCTCTTTAAGGAATACCTAGGATAGGTTAAGTAATCCTCTCACCCCACCCCCTAAGTTTTAGATGCACTATTGTTAAGTGACTGTCCCACTGATGTCATAAGGTGAATGCACCAATTTGTAAGTCGCTCTGGATAAGAGCGTCTGCTAAATGACTTAAATGTAAATGTATAACTCACTAATGTCCAGTTCAGGTCTCTGTCTGGGAACAGAGGCTGATCTTCTAGGAGTCAACCCGGAGACCTCTCCTCCACCTGTTGCTCCTCACCCCACCTCCTCTCCTCCCTGCTCTCCTCTCTACCACCATCCCTCCTTCGCTGAGCAGACCTGAGAGAGTAGAGACATCAAAAGGAACATTACAAATCAGAAACGCTGAAAGAAAGACAATGAGACCCTATTCCCTATATAGTGCACTACTTTTGACCAGAGTCCTATGGAACCCTATTCCCTATATAGTGCACTACTTTTGAACAGAGCCCTATAGAACCCTATTCCCTATATAGTGCACTACTTTTGAACAGAGCCCTATAGAACCCTATTCCCTATATAGTGCACTACTTTAGACCAGAGCCCCATAGAACCCTATTCCCTATATAGTGCACTACTTTTGAACAGAGCCCTATAGAACCCTATTCCCTATATAGTGCACTACTTTTGAACAGAGCCCTATAGAACCCTATTCCCTATATAGTGCACTACTTTAGACCAGAGCCCTATAGAACCCTATTCCCTATATAGTGCACTACTTTAGACCAGAGCCCCATGGAACCCTGTTCCCTATATAGTGCACTACTTTTGAACAGAGCCCTATAGAACCCTGTTCCTATATAGTGCACTACTTTTGACCAGAGCCCTTATGGACCAGTAAAAATGTCAATAAACCAGTTTCAACAGTAACACAAGTCTGATGAGAAAAAGTGCCACGGTAAAAAGAAAAGGCGAACCTGGTACGAGGTGTTGAGCTGAGAGAGTGTGTGTGGCCATCCTGGGCTGAGGGGGGCGCTCTAACAGGACTGGGAGGGTTGGTCTGTCTCAGACTGCCCTCGAGTCGCTCCTTTAGTCTGCCCACCTCCTCCTGCAGGGACTGGATGGCCTCACTGAGGGACAGACACAGAAACACACGAACACGCACGCATGCACGCGCACACACACACGCGAGAATGAGCACAGAGAAAAGTGTTGACATTTTCTACCTCAATGTTATAGAGTAGACACTGCCATTTCAACTCCATTGGTAACTGTACTGTTACTTGTTGCAAATATTGTAGTTAGTAATATCACATCTGTTATAGGTGTTAAAACGCACAATTGACCCAGCCAATCGAATCAATTTGACATTCCAAACCATACACAATCTTTTTCTAAACTCATTCCTATAATGTGAGTCAATAAATAGGGCCCACTCATGCAGTGTCACACCGTGCAAGAGTCAACACTGGGTACAGTATGTACCTCCGGAGTCTCCACATTTACCAGCTTCCATGTCTGTAATCATATCAAACAGAATGTAAAAATGACTCAGGTTGACTGGCATTTCACTTGATGCATCAGACTCTACCTGACCCAGGGACACGGACACGTTAGACACACACTGACACCTGTCAATAAAACGCTGTAGGATCCAGAGCTAGATTTTTCAAATAAATATGAATGATATAATAAAGATATGACTCTGGTAGGAACCTCACTTCCCAGGTAAAAGAGAAGACACCAGCCAGTCAACACCCTCAGGATAAAAGGAAATTAAATGTCAAACATCTAATAATCCCCCCTCCTAGATTCTACTTGGAGTTGACAGAAAAAAACAATGCCTTTGAGCTGAGCTGGTATTTTTGCTGCAGTGAAGCAGCCCTCTTCACCTCCCAGCCAATACTTCCCAAAGAGACTCAGAAATCTGTGCTTGTTTGTGTCACTATCGCCATGGGAGCAGTTGTGGAGAGAGAGAGAGAGAGAGGCAGAGAAAGAGAGGGAGAGGCAGAGAAAGAGAGGGAGGCAGAGAAAGAGAGGGAGAGGCAGAGAAAGAGAGGGAGAGGCAGAGAGAGAGAGAGGCAGACAGAGAGGCAGAGAGAGAGAGAGAGAGAGAGAGAGGCAGAGAGAGAGAGAGAGAGAGAGGCAGAGAGAGAGGCAGAGAGAGAGAGGCAGAGAGAGAGAGAGAGAGAGAGAGAGAGAGAGAGAGAGAGGCAGAGAGAGAGAGAGAGGCAGAGAGAGAGAGAGAGAGGCAGAGAGAGAGAGAGAGAGCAGAGAGAGAGAGAGAGGCAGAGAGAGAGAGGCAGAGAGAGAGAAGGCAGAGAGAGAGAGAGAGGCAGAGAGAGGCAGAGAGGCAGAGAGAGAGGCAGAGGCAGAGAGAGAGAGGGAGAGGCAGAGGAGAGAGAGGCAGAGAGAGAGAGAGAGAGAGAGAGAGAGAGAGAGAGCAGAGAGAGAGAGAGAGAGAGAGAGAGAGAGAGAGAGAGAGAGAGAGAGAGAGGCAGAGAGAGAGAGAGAGAGAGAGAGAGAGGCAGAGAGAGAGAGAGAGCAGAGAGAGAGCAGAGAGAGAGAGAGAGAGAGCAGAGAGAGAGAGCAGAGAGAGAGAGAGAGAGAGATGCAGAGAGAGGCAGAGAGAGAGATGCAGAGAGAGAGCAGAGAGAGAGATGCAGAGAGAGAGAGAGAGAGAGGCAGAGAGAGAGAGAGAGCGAGAGAGAGGCAGAGAGAGAGAGAGAGAGAGAGAGAGAGAGAGAGAGACTCACTTGCGGTTGGTCAGCTGACCAGAGCTCAGGGCTCGGAGGGGATCGCCATGGTGATAGGGTGCAGTGGGGGAGGGGCTTGGCTGGCAGCAATGCTGGGTCGTTCGGGTGGAACGGTCACTTCGTCCCTCATCCTCCCCTGACGCAGAGTGGACTTAGGATAGAAGGAGGAATTAAAGAGGAGAGAGGGGTTTAAAGGCAGGGGAGAGGTGGAGGATCAAATTAACTGACACGGGCAAAGAAACATAGCCAAACCGCTAATAGCTGCCTCCCTGATTCCTCCCAGGAGGGTTTCTGGCACAGAGTAGACCGTGTACCAGCGTTTCAGGTATGAAAATGTGGCGCTGGACATTTCACCAGCAGGATTTTGAAAATGTACCGGAACCATATGAATCGTGTGCGTAACCTGATTAGGGCGTCGAACCACGGTGTTCAGAATGACAGAAATCCCATTTCGATTATGGTAATTCATCTTAACAGAACATGCAAGTCGAGGACGCAACGCCGTGTGTCTACCGCTCACTTTGAAGCTGTTAGAATAACTGTCCACATTTACTTTTCCTCAGCCAACAAGACGAGTAACGAACAGCTAAATCACTAGCCTTTGCAGGCGGAGAGAGAGAGTTAAGTTTGGGAAGTACATTTTCACCATAAAAATGCACCTGTATAATAAATCATGCCATTCGTCATCGCATTTACAGACTTATGTAAAATGGCCTCCTATTCGTAATGTGATGAGTAGATCGGATAGTCTTAATTCAAGCTAATAATATAACTCAATCACTGTTGGTAAAAAAAGACTGTTGAAGGCATGGCTGAGGGCGTATAGCGTACAGGTCTGGGCTACAGGCTACATCAGATATCGTGTTTCTTTCTTTGAATGGGAAAAATACATTTCATGCCATTCTACTACACATTATATGACTGAAGACATTAGTTGAATATTTGTAATAATGCAGGTGGGCTAAATCGGGATCACTGAGTGTTTCTCGGTAGTCTTAAACAAATCTACTATGAAACAAAAGTATACACCTCCCATACATGGTTATGGGCTTAAAAAACAGAAGACTCCTCCTCGTACCATGTCAGATATAGAGTAGAAATGTATTACATTTAGAGTTTGAATCCCAATATTACACGTTATATTCATCACAGAAGACTGAAATATAACAACACGAATTATGAAATGATGAAAAATATGAATAACATTCCACCCATGAGGTCACAAGTTAATTTGACTGTAGGAAAGGGCTCTAAAACTAATGACAGGGAGCCCACTGTGCTGACTACCGACAAACAGATCAATCAAAGCGACCATGTCCATATTAACTATGAGCTACTGGTTTCAATGGCATATGATCTACTGGTTTCAATGGCATATGACTACTGGTTTCAATGGCATATGACTACTGGTTTCAATGGCATATGACTACTGGTTTCAATGGCATATGACTACTGGTTTCAATGGCATATGACTACTGGTTTCAGTGGCATATGACTACTGACTACTGGTTTCAGTGGCATATGACTACTGGTTTCAATGGCATATGACTACTGGTTTCAATGGCATATGACTACTGGTTTCAATGGCATATGACTACTGGTTTCAATGGCATATGACTACTGGTTTCAATGGCACTACTGACTACTGGTTTCAATGGCATATGACTACTGGTTTCAATGGCATATGACTACTGGTTTCAATGGCATATGACTACTGGTTTCAATGGCATATGACTACTGGTTTCAATGGCATATGACTACTTGTTTCAATGGCATATGACTACTGGTTTCAATGGCATATGACTACTGGTTTCAATGGCATATGACTACTGGTTTCAATGGCATATGACTACTGGTTTCAATGGCATATGACTACTGGTTTCAATGGCATATGACTACTGGTTTCAGTGGCATATGACTACTGACTACTACTGGTTTCAGTGGCATATGGCACTACTGGTTTCAATGGCATATGACTACTGGTTTCAATGGCATATGACTACTGGTTTCAATGGCATATGACTACTGGTTTCAATGGCATATGACTACTGGTTTCAATGGCATATGACTACTGGTTTCAATGGCATATGACTACTGGTTTCAATGGCATATGACTACTGGTTTCAATGGCATATGACTACTGGTTTTCAATGGCATATGACTACTGGTTTCAATGGCATATGACTCACTGGTTTCAATGGCATATGACTACTGGTTTCAATGGCATATGACTACTGGTTTCAATGGCATATGACTACTGGTTTCAATGGCATATGACTACTGGTTTCAATGGCATATGACTACTGGTTTCAATGGCATGCTACTGACTACTGGTTTCAATGGCATATGACTACTGGTTTCAATGGCATATGACTACTGGTTTCAGTGGCATATGACTACTGGTTTCAATGGCATATGACTACTGGTTTCAATGGCATATGACTACTGATCGTTTCAATGGCATATGACTACTGGTTTCAATGGCATATGACTACTGGTTTTCAATGGACTATGATATGACTACTGGTTTCAATGGCATATGACTACTGGTTTCAATGGCATATGACTACTGGTTTCATGGTTTCTTCAATGGCATATGACTACTGGTTTCAATGGCATATGAACTAACTGACTACTGGTTTCGGTAGCATATGACTACTGGTTTCAATGGCATATGACTACTGGTTTCAATGTGCATATGACTACTGGATTTCAATGGCATATGACTACTGACTACTGGTTTCAATGGCATATGACTACTGACTACTGGTTTA
>NW_025756264.1:0-6727 GCF_021184085.1 Oncorhynchus gorbuscha
ATATGATATGATGGAGAGACATTCAGAAGAACAGAACAGGCCATAACAGAAGAGGATAGACATAGGAGACAGTAACAAACAAGACACTGAGACAGCAACAGAAGAATATGATATGACGGAGAGACACCAGAAGAACAGAACAGGCCATAACAGAAGAGGATAGACATAGGAGACAGTAACAAACAAGACACTGAGACAGCAACAGAAGAATATGATATGATGGAGAGACACCAGAAGAACAGAACAGGCCATAACAGAAGAGGATAGACATAGGAGACAGTAACAAACAAGACACTGAGACAGCAATAGAAGAATATGATATGATGGAGAGACACCAGAAGAACAGAACAGGCCATAACAGAAGAGGATAGACATAGGAGACAGTAACAAACAAGACACTGAGACAGCAATAGAAGAACTGATATGGATGGAGAGACACCAGAAGAACAGAACAGGCCATAACAGAAGAGGATAGACATAGGAGACAGTAACAAACAAGACACTGAGACAGCAATAGAAGAATATGATATGATGGAGAGACACCAGAAGAACAGAACAGGCCATAACAGAAGAGGATAGACATAGGAGACAGTAACAAACAAGACACTGAGACAGCAACAGAAGAATATGATATGACGGAGAGACACCAGAAGAACAGAACAGGCCATAACAGAAGAGGATAGACATAGGAGACAGTAACAAACAAGACACTGAGACAGCAACAGAAGAATATGATATGATGGAGAGACACCAGAAGAACAGAACAGGCCATAACAGAAGAGGATAGACATAGGAGACAGTAACAAACAAGACACTGAGACAGCAACAGAAGAGGATAGACATAGGAGACAGTAACAAACAAGACACTGAGACAGCAACAGAAGAATATGATATGATGGAGAGACACCAGAAGAACAGAGCAGGCCATAACAGAAGAGGATAGACATAGGAGACAGTAACAAACAAGACACTGAGACAGCAACAGAAGAATATGATATGATGGAGAGACACCAGAAGAACAGAACAGGCCATAACAGAAGAGGATAGACATAGGAGACCGTAACAAACAAGACACTGAGACAGCAACAGAAGAGGGCACATTGAAAGAGAACATAGGTGGATTGAGTACACAGACAGTCAGACTATAGGTTTTAATTCAGTTTTATTTGCACAAAATATAAGAACTGAAATACAGACGGTGAAAAAGTCAAACATGGTTTACAAATCATTTGCAGGTGAGGTGAAAAAGCCTGTGAAATTACTATTAAAAACAGTTGTTTACTTTTATACCCCATGCTGGCTTTGGGCTAAGCCCCCAATGTCTTCAAATCCTAGAAACACCCCTGGTTCTATCTGCAAATGTATGGTTTTGAGAGAGAGTATTTTGCAAGTCTCAGATCTCAGAACTGCTTTGCGATGTCTTCCGCTTTCATGACTCAAAAAGTACATCAAAAATATTTGATTGACAACCCAGCATTTTGATTGACAACCCAGCATTGTGTGATTGGATTGCAGATATAACATTGTAGCACCAAGTTCAAAGACTTCTACACATTTTTTTTCTCATCGTGAATAGATTTTTCTTCACACATCTGACTTATCTCACACGTGAAGTACCTCCTAAATCAAATCAAATCAAATGTTATTTGTCACATACACATGGTTAGCAGATGTTAATGCGAGTGTAGCGAAATGCTTGTGCTTCTAGTTCCGACAATGCAGTAATAACCAACAAGTAACCTAGCTAACAATTCCAAAAACTACTACCTTATAGACACACAAGTGTAAGGGGATAAAGAATATGTACATAAAGATATATGAATGAGTGATGGTACAGAGCGGCATAGGCAAGATACAGTAGATGGTATTGAGTACAGTATATACATATGAGATGAGTATGTAAACAAAGTGGCATAGTTAAAGTGGCTAGTGATACATGTATTACATAAAGATGCAGTAGATGATATAGAGTACAGTATATACGTATACATATGAGATGAATAATGTAGGGTATGTAAACATTATATTAGGTAGTATTGTTTAAAGTGGCTAGTGATATATTTGACATCATTTCCCATCAATTCCCATTATTAAAGTGGCTGGAGTTGAGTCAGTGTGTTGGCAGCAGCCACTCAATGTTAGTGGTGGCTGTTTAACAGTCTGATGGCCTTGAGATAGAAGCTGTTTTTCAGTCTCTCGGTCCCAGCTTTGATGCACCTGTACTGACCTCGCCTTCTGGATGATAAGGGTGAACAGGCAGTGGCTCGGGTGGTTGTTGTCCTTGATGATCTTTATGCTCTTCCTGTGACATCGGGTGGTGTAGGTGTCCTGGAGGGCAGGGAGTTTGCCCCCGGTGATGCGTTGTGCAGACCTCACTACCCTCTGGAGAGCCTTACGGTTGTGGGCGGAGCAGTTGCCGTACCAGGCGGTGATACAGCCCGACAGGATGCTCTAGATTGTGCATCTGTAGAAGTTTGTGAGTGTTTTTGGTGACAAGCCGAATTTCTTCAGCCTCCTGAGGTTGAAGAACAACTCTCTGTGAATAACACTGTTTTTGGGTAAGGGATTTTTCTTAACATTAACAATCCCAATTCCGTTGAAGTTTTAACGTTCGCACCTCTATTTCTAAAGCATGCTTAACACTGGTGGCTGTGTGGTGGGATACATCTTATCCATGTGTGCTCGCTCCGGGCTTTGAATCTGGGGGGAGTGGGCGTCGGTGCATCAGGTGTTTATGAGTGTGTGTGTGTGCATGACAGAGATAAGGGCTACTTTTAATTTTCAGGATGTTGACATTTATGATTGCTGAGTGTGTATGCTACCGCATGTATACATCATACCTGCCACGAAACAATCTTACGGTGTAGCTGCACAGAATCAATACAGTTTATTGCTTCTTATTGTGTAATTACATGATTTCTTTATTTGGCATATAGCCTCCGTGCATAGGGCATTCTGTGGGGTCATGGAGCACCGTTAATAGGTTTTGAGTCGTAAAACTTACCTATGCAGGGGCATTTTTAATGATCGCAAGCAGAGATAGAGGCCCAGCACTTTTTAATTACCGGCTATAAATAAATTTTCATTTCATACGTTTTTCAATAATAGGCCAATGAAATAGGCCAATTTAATCAATACTCCATGAAACCATGCAGGTATAAGTGACATAAGTGAGAACTAAGTTGGGGTCTCAACTTACTGTTGAGAGTTAGAATAGTAGAATACAAGTAGAAGGTGCAAGTTCGAATTTTGTTTGTGCATCAGCTATTTTTCTCTTATGTCAGTCATTGATAGTCATTCATTAGCCATGTCAGCTAACAATTTTTAGATTGGAAAATAGACAGGCCAGCTATCTAAACTTGTAGTAATACCGACCAGTCACTCAGTGCGTGTGCCCAGGGGCCCTGACCTCCAGGGGGCCCCCCATTGATTCTGTCACTCTCACTCAGAAATCATGGCATAAGTCATGTAAAAATGGGTAGAATTGCACGAAATTGACTTTAGAACGTCCGTTTTTCTCTCCTACGTCAAGACGGGGGCATCTAAAAGGTTTTGCCCGTGCGGTGGGGAGTAGAACCAGCCTCTGCCAACCACGGCATTTTCCCCTCACACCTTTCAAAATGAGCCAACAAATTTCTCTACATAATTTATCCTCAAGTCTGTGTGAAACTAATCACCATAGAGAAACCCCCCATCTTTCTGTGCATTCTGTATCTAAGCAGCCTGCTTTCCCACTCTGTTTTTGTCATCTCATTAAAAACGACATCTGTCAAAAGCCCCGGTACACAAATTTAATAAAACCATCGACACCGCCATGACTCATTCGTACACTTTGGGCCCTCCCAGCCATCCCAGCCCGGCTAGTGCACAGCAGCACAGATTGTAATTTACAAACTTTCTCCCAGGCAGACAGAGAGCCAGAACATCTCAGGAGCTGGGTTCAAAGGTTCTGCGTGGAGGCCCATCAATAGCCAGCCTGACAGGGGAGTGAAGAGTTTTCCATTAGAACTAGTAGTCAGGCTGGGCACTTACTGCCCACTAGCTACAGTAGCTGATGGCAAACTTGGGGCTTAACCACAGGCTTTCTCGGAGACTTCGCTGGTTAATTTGCGGAATGAGTCTGGGCGTTCACAGCCGGGAAGGGAAGTGTGCAATAATGACGAGCATGGCGCCGCGTGGGTGTTGTTAGCCGCCCCGGGACTCACGGTGGAAACAGGGCTATATTTTTGACTATGTCATTATATGTCTCCTCCCAGGGCCTCTGTGTGTGGCTGATGAGGCCCAGTGGCATAGGTTAGTAAGAGGTCCAGACCTTATTACAATCATGTTGAGACCAGCGGTGGAAAAAGTACCCAATTGTCATACTTGAGTAAGAATAAAGATACCTTAATAGAAAATGAAAGTCACCCAGTAAAATACTACTTGAGTAAAAGTCTGAAAGTATTTGGTTTTAAAAGTACATGTAATTGCTCAATTATAGTTAAGTATCAAAAGTAAAAGTATAAACCATTTCAAATTCCTTATATGAAGCAAACCAGACGACACAATTGTATTTTTTTAAAATTCACAGATAGCCAGGCGCGCTCCAACAATCAGACATAATTTACAAACGAAGCGTGTGTGTTTAGTGAGTCCGCCAGATCAGAGGCAGTAGGGATGACCAGGGATACTCTTTATAAGTGAGTGAATGGAATATTTTTCCTGTCCTGCTAAGCATTCAACATTTTACAAGTACTTTTGGGTGTCAGGGAAAATGTGTGGAGTAAAAAGGACATTTCTTAAGGAATGTAGTAAAGTAGAAGTAAAAGTTGTCAATAATATAAATAATAGTACAGATACCTCAAAAAAATGACATAAGGAGTACTTTGCTGTCCATCTTCTCTTTACACAAGTGTGACAGAGGTCTGCCTCTGTTATGGGGTTCAACATAAGGAACTAAAGTCTAATTCAATCATCAACAAATGAAGAGACCTGTCAGGGGTCAAGCACTGCAGAGAGCTACATCTAAATAACGGACAACCCTTATCCTACCTGAAGTGCAAGTCCAACGAAATGTGTAATCAATGGAAATAATTCAAGTCAATAAATGAATGAATAATAATCAGGGTTGGGGAGTAACGGATTACATGTAAGGGATTAACAAGTAAAATGGTAACTGTAATCCGTTATGTTACCAGCAAAATATTGTAATCGGATTACAGATACTTTTGAAAAACTAGATTACTTCAAATTCAGAAAGAAGTTTGCTAAATAGTTTTTTTTTTTACGCTACAGTCCAAGCTGTGTCTTCCACGGTACGACTGCTGTCGGCATCCAAAGATTATCCAACTTGAATAAATGCTTGGAGGTAAGGATGACAGCAGTTGTCACGTTCTGACCATAGTTCTGTTATTTTTATTCTTTGTTTTAGTATGGTCAGGGCGTGAGTTGGGGTGGGCAGTCGAAGAGGAGGAAGTACGTTACAGCAGGGGTGTAGTCTACAGTGATACGGATGACACTTATTATTGATATCTACATCGCGCATTGATGTGAATAACACTGCTGCTCTCTCATTTAGCTATTTGCGCCTTACGGATTGTGGTTGTTGTAGATGGTGGTTCACAAATCTAAATGTGTATTTCAACCCAACAATGGTTGAATTCAAGAAGTTTAAGCTGCCTATCAATCACTGTTCTTTAAACCATTGGACAACCAGTGAAAAATGTGCCCTTTGCAACTGCTGCTAATAAGTCTAATGCCTTTTAAGGGGGAAAGTAATCAAAAATGAACTGAATGTAATCAGATTATGTTACTGAGTTTAGGTAATCCAAAAATTACATTACTGATTATAATTTTGGACAGATAACTAGTAACAGATTACATTTAGAAAGTAACCTACTCAACCCTGTTAATAATCCAACAAAAATATTAAAGGTCCAATGGAAACAAATCAAATGTTATTGGTCACATACACATAATATGGTTAGTAGATGTTATTGGTCACATACACATGGTTAGCAGATGTTATTGGTCACATATTACATGGTTAGCAGATGTTATTGGTCACATACACATAATATGGTTTAGCAGATGTTATTGGTCACACACATGGTTAGCAGATGTTATTGGTCACATACACATGGTTAGCAGATGTTATTGGTCACATACACATGGTTAGCAGATGTTGTGGTCACATACACATGGTTAGCAGATGTTATTGGTCACATACACATGGTTAGCAGATGTTATTGGTCACATACACATGGTTAGCAGATGTTATTGGTCACATACACATAATATGGTTAGCAGATGTTATTGGTCACATACACATGGTTAGCAGATGTTATTGGTCACATACACATGGTTAGCAGATGTTATTGGTCACATACACATGGTTAGCAGATGTTATTGGTCACATACACATGGTTAGCAGATGTTATTGGTCACATACACATGGTTAGCAGATGTTATTGGTCACATACACATGGTTAGCAGATGTTATTGGTCACATACACATGGTTAGCAGATGTTATTGGTCACATACACATGGTTAGCAGATGTTATTGGTCACATACACATGGTTAGCAGATGTTATTGGTCACATACACATGGTTAGCAGATGTTATTGGTCACATACACATGGTTAGCAGATGTTATTGGTCACATACACATGGTTAGCAGATGTTATTGGTCACATACACATGGTTAGCAGATGTTATTGGTCACATACACATGGTTAGCAGATGTT
>NW_025756265.1:0-6723 GCF_021184085.1 Oncorhynchus gorbuscha
ATGACGGCACGTGTTTGTTTGACAGAGGAAGAACAATGATTCCAAGCACCACCCTCTTTTGAAGCTTCCAGTCTGTTATTCGAACTCAATCAGCATGACAGAGTGATCTCCAGCCCTGTCCTCGTCAACACTCACACCTGTGTTATCGAGAGAATCACTGGCATGATGTCAGCCCGTCCTTTTATGGCAGGGTTGAAATACAGTGTGTTACGGTTTTCTTCCTGGGAAGGAGAGGAGGACCAAAATGCAGCGTAGTTATGGTTGAACATCTTTAATAAAGATGATAACGTGAACAATATACATGTACAAAATAAGAAAACGTGGAAAACCGAAACAGTCCTAACTGGTGCAAAACAGGAAACAATCACCCACGAAATACCCAAAGAATATGGCTGCCTAAATATGGTTCCCAATCAGAGACAACGATAAACACCTGCCTCTGATTGAGAACCACTCTAGGCAACCATAGACTTACCTAGAATACTACACTGAACACAACCCCATCAATCTACAAAAACTCCTAGACAAGACAAACACATAATCACCCATGTCACACACTGGCCTAACCACAAATATAAAGAAAACACAAAATACTAAGGCCAGGGCGTGACACAGTTGAAATGTTTTTGGGGATTCAGTTCATTTGCATAGCAAAGAGGGACTTTGCAATGAATTGCAATTCATCTGATCACTCTTCATAACATGTTAGAGTATAAGCAAATTGCCATCATTACAAACTGAGGCAGCAGACTTTGAGAAAATTAATATTTTTGTCATTCTCAAAACTTTTTGGCCACAATTGTAGTGTCATCCATCATTACTATTTAGGGAGAGATGCTATGGCTTCAGGTGTACCACAACTGATCTGTTGGTCTTTGAGAGTGCTGCGTAGTTGGTGCAGTGTTCCAGGGGTGGGCAAAGTGTTTGGCTCGAGGGCCACATGGGGATTTAGAAACAGAGGGCCACATGGGGATTTAGAAACAGAGGGTCACATCGGGATTTAGAAACAGAGGGCAGCATGTATTTTTTCTTTATCGAGTTGTTAGTCAAAATCAGTTTTCAGGCCAGAAAAAGGGAAGTTATTTGAAAATACACAGAGTATACCAAACATTAGGAACACCTTCCTAATATTGAGTTGCAACAAGGATGCTGGCCCATGTTGACTCCAATGCTTCATACAGTTGTGTCAAGTTGGCTGGATGTCCTTTGGGTGGTGGACAATTCTTGTTACACACGGGAAACTATTGAGCGTGAAAACTCCAGCAGCGTTGCAGTTCTTGACACAAACCAGTGTGCCTGGCACCTACTACTAGCATACCCCGTTATTAACAGTACATAAATATGTTGTCTTGCCCATTCACCCTGAATGGCACACATACACAGTCCATGTCTCAATTGCCTTTATCTATACTGATTGAAGTGGATTTAACAAGTGACATCAATAAGGGATCCTAGCTTTCACCTGGTCAGTCTATGTCATGGAATGACACAATTAAGCACTATAATACGTTCATATGTAGTTTTGTTAAGTATTTTAAAGTATTTAAAAGCTTCCTGAAGTATTGGACAGGAGTACTCTGTATTATGTAGTATTACACACAGACTAAGGACTCCTCTGTAATAGAGTTCCATTTCCCCGTTTGACTGCTAGGTTTTATGGGTATTATAACACCTCTACTGTTAATTTTACATTTTTTGATTTCACCTTTATTTAACCAGGTAGGCCAGTTGAGAACACCTTTATTTAACCAGGTAGGCCAGTTGAGAACACCTTTATTTAACCAGGTAGGCCAGTTGAGAACACCTTTATTTAACCAGGTAGGCCAGTTGAGAACACCTTTATTTAACCAGGTAGGCCAGTTGAGAACACCTTTATTTAACCAGGTAGGCCAGTTGAGAACACCTTTATTTAACCAGGTAGGCCAGTTGAGAACACCTTTATTTAACCAGGTAGGCTAGTTGAGAACACCTTTATTTAACCAGGTAGGCCAGTTAAGACCAAGTACAGTGTGGCTCTATGGACACTCACATTCTCTCTGTTTCCCTGTATCTTTTATCTTTATTAATTTACTGTTTCACTAACTTAATAATCAAATATAACCAGTATTTAGGTTTTGAATGCCCAGCAGTTCCTCCTCCACCACCACCAGCCTTTATTCTTAAAATGGATATCAGATGGAACATCCTGATCGCTAGAAGAAAAGGGAGCAGGATAGGCAGGATAAAATTGACTGAGCGGATACATTTTTGGGGGGCATTCTCTGTACACACTCGTAGAATATGCCTGTTTGATACCCCCCTTTATTTAACCTTAATTTAACTAGACAAGTCAGTTAAGAACAAATTATTATTTGCAATAACAGCCTACTGGGGAAGGTTTACTGCCTTGTTCAGGAGCAGAATAACAGATTTTTACCTTGTCAGTTCAGTGATTTGATGAAGCAACCTTTCGGTTACTGACCCAACACTCTAACCACTTGGCACTGCCGCCCCACCGTCATGCCTACATTTATAAAGTAGGCATGATGATGATGATGATGCATCTAGTAGCATTATTATTATTAGCATTATCATCATCACTGACCCTGTCTTGGAAGGGAAGCTCCCCCTGATGAGTTGGCTGACCGAGGGACAGTCCATGGCTTTGGCTGACTGTGGCAGTTTCACCAAGATTAAGCTCATCGTTCAGATCATCAAACACACTCTCTGTCTTCAGCTCTCCGGCAGAGTCCTTGGAATAACTTTAGTTGTCCAACGTAGATTGTTTTTGTCTGTAAACTTTACGTGCCCCATAACACAATCGATAGAAGCTCCAATACATAATGATTATATCACCCATGGAATGTTTCTTATTAGGCTTTGATTTACTGAAACCCTATCTTAGTCCTGCAATCGGGAAGGAAGCACGAAACACAGCAACGAATAAGCTTTGATTGACGATTTGGGGCTCTTGGTTGTACAGGTGACTTGTTTTTTGCTGTTCACTGTTAAGGTAAACAGTGGATTGTCAACAATAGTCGATGTAGGTAATCGACAGAAGTACAAACAAATCGTAGACTTAGCTTGCTGCTTTTACATTCTAACCAATGTCATAGCTGCTGCTTTCTTAACGCAAACCCTATAGAGGCAGGTTTCCTGAGGACAGCAGTCTGTTAACATAAAGTGGGTGGCAGGTAGCCTAGCGGTTAAGTCTATTAGCGGTTAGGTCTGTTAGCATGTAGTGGACGGCAGTTAGCCTAGCAGTTGAGTCTGTTAGCGGTTAAATATGTTAGCATATAGTGAATAACAGGAGAAACTGCCTGGAATACACATGGCTTGATCTGCTCATCAGAATGTAGAGTCACTACTACTGCTGCTATCACTCTTCATGTGTAACAGGCATCCCAGGGGTTCTCTGTGGGTTGTATGTGGGTTGTCTGTGCTCAGATTGAGAATGAGCTCTCAGCAGAGCACTGAGCGAACACTAACACCTCCCAGGACGACTGACATGTCAACATCACAAATGTCAAAAGAGACAAAGGGAAACTTTCTCTTAAAAAATTTGATGTGAAGGAAAAGTGTGTGTGTGTGTGAGTGGGAGGGGGTTGCACTTGTGTGTTGATGTGTTTGGGTGTGCGTGTGCGTGCATGCATGTGTTCATTGCAAAGGCCTCTAGATTCCGACTCACACGGTTTGGACGACTCTATCAGAGCAGTGGACCCGGACTCTTTTTACACAAGCAGGGCTGTGTGGAATGTTGCTCTAAACAGATTCCATCACACTGTTGTTATCCCTGTTGATGTAGAAGCAGCTGATGAGAACGGAAGGGAGCAGTCAGGAGGGAGGGGTTAGGGAGGGGTCGGGGAGGAGGTATGGAGGGGAGGAGTAGATAGGGAGGGGTTAGGGAGGGGTCGGGGAGGAGGCATGGAGGAGGGAGGGGTTAGGGAGGGGTCGGGGAGGAGGTATGGAGGAGGGAGGGGTTAGGGAAGGGGTCGGGGAGGAGGTATGGAGGAGGGAGGGGTTAGGGAGGGGTTGGGGAGGAGGTATGGAGGAGGGAGGAGTTAGGGAGGGCTCGGGAGAAGCTACAGAGGGGTTAGGGAGGCGGGAGGGGAGGAGGTATGGAGGGGAGGAGGGGTTAGGGAGAGGTCGGGGAGGAGGTAGGGAGGAGGGAGGGGTTAGGGAGGAGGTAGGGAGGAGGGAGGGGTTAGGGACGCGGGAGGGGAGGAGGAGAGGAGATAGGGAGGGGTCGGGGAGGAGGTATGGAGGGGAGGAGTAGATAGGGAGGGGAGAGGAGATAGGGAGGGGTCGGGGAGGAGGTATGGAGGAGGGAGGGTTAGGGAGGCGGGAGGGGAGGAGGAGAGGCGGTAGGGAGGGAGAGGAGATAGGAAGGGGTCGGGGAGGGATGGAGGGGAGGAGTAGATAGGGAGGGGTTAGGGAGGGGTCGTGGAGGAGGTATGGAGGGGAGGACTAGATAGGGAGGGGTTAGGGAGGGGTCAGGAGGAGGTATGGAGGGGGAGGAGTAGATAGGGGAGGGGTTAGGGAGGGGTCGGGGAGGAGGTAGGGAGGGGAGGAGTAGATAGGGAGGTGTTAGGGAGGGGTCGGGGAGGAGATATGGAGGGGAGGAGTAGATAGGGAGGGGTTAGGGAGGGGTCGGGGAGGAGGGAGGGGTTAGGGAGGCGGGAGGGGAGGAGGAGAGGCGGTAGGGAGGGAGAGGAGAGGAGATAGGGAGGGGAGGTAGTTTGGTGGAATGGAGGTAATGCAGGGACAAGGTAGGGAAGGGAAGCGGGGAGGAGATAGTGAGGGGAGGAGGAGATAATGAGGGGAGGAGGAGATAGTGAGGGGAGGAGGAGATAGTGAGGGGAGGAGGAGATAGTGAGGGGTAAGGTAGGAGTGGAGGAGTGGTGGTAGGGATGGGAGAGGAGGGGGAGAGGAAGGGAGGAGGTAGGGAGGGGAGAGGAGGTAGGGGAGGGAGAAGGGAATAGGGAGGGGAGACCGCATGAGAGAGGAATGTGCACAACACGATGAGAGGGACAGAGACAGTTTGTGAAAGTACGCTTTATCTACTTTGAAGAACTAGTAAAAGGATTTTGTCAAACAACTCTTAATTTGAATATATTTATATATTTTTTTTACATAATTCCACTTTTACATTATGTGGTATTGTGTGTAGGCCAGTGTACATGTGACACTTTCCAGGTACTGGCAGTGGTTTTCCTGGCAGTGGGTCTCCTGGCAGTGGTTCTCCTGGCAGTGGTTCTACTGGCAGTGGTTCTACTGGCAGTGGTTTTCCTGGCAGTGGGTCTCCTGGCAGTGGGTCTCCTGGCAGTGGTTCTCCTGGCAGTGGTTCTACTGGCAGTGGGTCTCCTGGCAGTGGTTCTCCTGGCAGTGGTTCTACTGGCAGTGGTTCTCCTGGCAGTGGTTCTCCTGGCAGTGGTTCTCCTGGCAGTGGTTCTACTGGCAGTGGTTTTCCTGGCAGTGGGTCTCCTGGCAGTTGAAGGAAGGAGAGAAGAGGGGAGAGAGTGAGGGAATGATGGAGGTTTATGGAGAATGGGAATTATCTGTGTCAGCCACTAAAAGTATTTTTATTTGCTGTTTGACACAAACGCTCCCATTGTCTTCAGGCAGGTTTAAGTGTTGTCATGCTTCACCTAGCCTGGAGATACAGTCACAACACCCCAGGGCCTTTTAATTTGGACACTCCTCACTGAGCCTAGTGATACAGAACAGTTCAGCTAATGGCATTTTAACGAGGACAGTCCTCACTGAGCCTAGTGATACAGAACAGTCCAGCTAATGGCATTTTAACGAGGACACTCCTCACTGAGCCTAGTGATACAGAACAGTCCAGCTAATGGCATTTTAACGAGGACACTCCTCACTGAGCCTAGTGATACAGAACAGTCCAGCTAATGGCATTTTAACGAGGACACTCCTCACTGAGCCTAGTGATACAGAACAGTCCAGCTAATGGCATTTTAACGAGGACAGTCCTTACTGCTCCTGGGGATACACAGCAGCCCATGTAATGGCATTTTAATGAGGACAGTCATTGCTGTTGCAGGAGAGGACAGTGTGGGCATGTGTGTGGGCTGGCAGTCGGGTGGGTGGCTGTGTGTTTGCATAGTAAAGAATCTTATTTAATTATTCAAAATGTGTATCTCAATAAATGACAGCCTCTGGCGAATAACAAACAGGTGTCAGTATTTAAACCGAACAACATCCAAACACCTGAGGAAGTTCACTTAGCTTGCTGATAAATTGCCATATTTCAGAGACAGTCTTTAAATCATCACATCAGTCTTTATGATATCATAATATCCTAATCATAGAATTAGGAATTGGAATATTAGAATGGACATCAACTTTCTTATGATGGGATAACAGGTCAGCCATGTTGGTCAGGGAATTGGTCAACCATGGATCACCAATGCTGTGATAAGATATTGTGTAAAACAATGAATTGGAAGATTATTTGCATCGTATGTTTGTTGGCGTAATAATAAGGAATTCCCTTGACCACGCCCACAAATTGGGGGTCATAGATATTTTGTTATACAGAAATAACAAAACATGCCGAAAAGCTGCTGTGTTGTTCAATGTACATGTAACCAGGTCATACATCCAAATTTACGGATCGTAATGCTTCCACGTAAGGAAATAGCGCCTGGGAGATGAGCCCTGTGGCTTCAGGCTATTCTGAGTGGGAAATGTGAGGACACACTGTCCAAGTAGGCTACACATCTA
>NW_025756266.1:0-5000 GCF_021184085.1 Oncorhynchus gorbuscha
ACATTTAAGTCATTTAGCAGACGCTCTTATCCAGAGCGACTTACAAATTGGTGCATTCACCTTATGACATCCAGTGGAACAGTCACTTTACAGTAGTGCATCTAAATCTTAAAGGGGGGTGAGAGGGATTACTTGTCATGTTTTGTCTTATATTGTCTTGTCATTTTGCTTTTCCTTCTGTTCGTTTTCCCCCTGCTGGTCTTTTTAGGTTCGTTCCCCTTTTTCTCTCTCCCCTCCCTCTCTCTCTTCTCTCTATCGTTCCGTTCCTGCTCCCAGCTGTTCCTATTCCCCTAATCAATCATTTAGTCTTCCCACACCTGTTCCCTATCTTTTCCCCTGATTAGAGTCCCTATTTCTCCCCTTGTTTTCCGTTTCTGCCCTGTCGGATCCTTGTATATTGTTCACCGTGCTGTGTCTTTGTATCGCCCTGTAGGTGTCGTGTTTCCCTCAGATGCTGCGTGGTGAGCAGGTGTCTGAGTCTGCTATGCTCAAGTGCCTTCCCAACCTGCAGTTTATTATCGAGTCTCCAGTCAGTTCTCGTGATTACGAGTGGAATTGTTTTTTATGCTTTATTTACCGCTCCGATTTGTCTAGGAGTATTGCTATTTCCTTTAACTGGATTAAAGACTCTGTTTTCGCCAAGTCGCTTTTGGGTCCTCATTCACCTGCATAACAGAAGGATCCGACCAAAGAATGGACCCAGCGACTACAGACGCTCGTAACACTGCCGTCGAGATCCAAGGAGCCATGCTCGGCAGACACGAGCAGGAATTGTCTGCTGCTCGTCATGCCATGGAGAACCTGGCCGCTCAGGTTTCCGACCTCTCTGGACAGTTCCAGAGTCTTCGTCTCGTGCCACCTGTTACTTCCTGGTCTGCCGAGCCTCCGGAACCTAGGGTTAATAACCCACCTTGCTACTCCGGGCAGCCCAAGGAGTGCCGCTCCTTTCTCACCCAGTGTGATATTGTGTTCTCTCTCAACCCAACACATACTCTAGAGAGAGCTCGGGTTGCTTACGTCATTTCACTCCTTACTGGCCGGGCTCGAGAGTGGGGCACAGCTATCTGGGAGGCAAGGGCTGATTGTTCAAACAATTACCAGAACTTTAAAGAGGAGATGATTCGGGTTTTTGACCGTTCAGTTTTGGTAGGGAGGCTTCTAGGGCCCTGGCTTCCCTATGCCAAGGTGATCGATCCATAACGGATTACTCTATAGAGTTTCGCACTCTTGCTGCCTCTAGTGACTGGAACGAGCCGGCGCTGCTCGCTCGTTTTCTGGAGGGACTCCACGCAGTGGTTAAAGATGAGATTCTCTCCCGGGAGGTTCCTTCCAGTGTGGACTCTTTGATTGCTCTCGCCATCCGCATAGAACGACGGGTAGATCTTCGTCACCAAGCTCGTGGAAGAGAGCTCGCGTCAACGGTGTTTCCCTGCTCCGCATCGCAACCATCTCCCTCCTCTGGCTCAGAGACTGAGCCCATGCAGCTGGGAGGTATTCGCATCTCGACTAAGGAGAGGGAACGGAGGATCACCAACCGCCTGTGCCTCTATTGCGGATTTGATGGACATTTTGTCAATTCATGTCCAGTAAAAGCCAGAGCTCATCAGTAAGCGGAGGGCTACTGGTGAGCGCTACTACTCAGGTCTCTCCATCTAGATCCTGTACTACTATGTCGGTCCATCTACGCTGGACCGGTTCGGGTGCTACATGCAGTGCCTTGATAGACTCTGGGGCTGAGGGTTGTTTCATGGACGAAGCATGGGCTCGGAAACATGACATTCCTTTCAGACAGTTAGACAAGCCCTACGCCCATGTTCGCCTTAGATGGTAGTCATCTTCCCAGTATCAGATTTGAGACACTACCTTTAACCCTCACAGTATCTGGTAACCACAGTGAGACTATTTCTTTTTTGATTTTTCGTTCACCTTTTACACCTGTTGTTTTGGGTCATCCCTGGCTAGTATGTCATAATCCTTCTATTAATTGGTCTAGTAATTCTATCCTATCCTGGAACGTTTCTTGTCATGTGAAGTGTTTAATGTCTGCCATCCCTCCCATTTCTTCTGTCCCCACTTCTCAGGAGGAACCTGGCGATTTGACAGGAGTGCCGGAGGAATATCATGATCTGCGCACGGTCTTCAGTCGGTCCCGAGCCAACTCCCTTCCTCCTCACCGGTCGTATGATTGTAGTATTGATCTCCTTCCGGGGACCACTCCTCCTCGGGGTAGACTATACTCTCTGTCGGCTCCCGAACGTAAGGCTCTCGAGGATTATTTGTCTGTGTCTCTTGACGCCGGTACCATAGTGCCTTCTTCCTCTCCGGCCGGGGCGGGGTTTTTTTTGTTAAGAAAAGGACGGTACTCTGCGCCCCTGCGTGGATTATCGAGGCTGAATGACATAACGGTTAAGAATCGTTATCCGCTTCCCCTTATGTCATCAGCCTTCGAGATTCTGCAGGGAGCCAGGTGCTTTACTAAGTTGGACCTTCGTAACGCTTACCATCTCGTGCGCATCAGAGAGGGGACGAGTGGAAAGCGGCGTTTAACACTCCGTTAGGGCATTTTGAGTACCGGGTTCTGCCGTTTGGTCTCGCCAATGCGCCAGCTGTTTTTCAGGCATTAGTTAATGATGTTCTGAGAGACATGCTGAACATCTTTGTTTTTGTCTACCTTGACGATATCCTGATTTTTTCACCGTCACTCGAGATTCATGTTCAGCACGTTCGACGTGTTCTCCAGCGCCTTTTAGAGAATTGTCTCTACGTGAAGGCTGAGAAGTGCTCTTTTCATGTCTCCTCCGTTACTTTTCTCGGTTCCGTTATTTCCGCTGAAGGCATTCAGATGGATTCCGCTAAGGTCCAAGCTGTCAGTGAGTGGCCCGTTCCAAGGTCACGTGTCGAGTTGCAGCGCTTTCTAGGTTTCGCTAATTTCTATCGGCGTTTCATTCGTAATTTCGGTCAAGTTGCTGCCCCTCTCACAGCTCTTACTTCTGTCAAGGCGTGTTTTAAGTGGTCGGTTCCGCCCAGGGAGCTTTTGATCTTCTAAAAGAACGTTTTACGTCCGCTCCTATCCTCGTTACTCCTGGCGTCACTAGACAATTCATTGTCGAGGTTGGCCTTCAGAGGTAGGCGTGGGAGCCATTCTATCCCAGCGCTTCCAGTCTGACGATAAGGTTCATCCTTGCGCTTATTTTTCTCATCGCCTGTCGCCATCTGAACGCAACTATGATGTGGGTAACCGCGAACTGCTCGCCATCCGCTTAGCCCTAGGCGAATGGCGACAGTGGTTGGAGGGCGACCGTTCCTTTTGTCGTTTGGACAGACCATAAGAACCTTGAGTACATCCGTTCTGCCAAACGACTTAATGCTCGTCAAGCTCGTTGGGCGTTATTTTTCGCTCGTTTCGAGTTTGTGATTTCTTACCGTCCGGGTAGCAAGAACACCAAGCCTGATGCCTTATCCCGTCTTTTAGTTCTTCTGTGGCTTCTACTGATCCCGAGGGGATTCTTCCTTATGGGCGTGTTGTCGGGTTGACAGTCTGGGGAATTGAAAGACAGGTTAAGCAAGCACTCACGCACACTGCGTCGCCGCGCTTGTCCTAGTAACCTTCTTTTCGTTCCTGTTTCCACTCGTCTGGCTGTTCTTCAGTGGGCTCACTCTGCCAAGTTAGCTGGTCATCCCGGTGTTCGAGGCACTCTTGCTTCTATTCGCCAGCGCTTTTGGTGGCCGACTCAGGAGCGTGACACGCGCCGTTTCGTGGCTGCTTGTTCGGACTGCGCGCAGACTAAGTCAGGTAACTCTCCTCCTGCCGGTCGTCTCAGACCGCTCCCATTCCTTCTCGACCATGGTCTCACATCGCCCTAGACTTCATTACCGGTCTGCCTTTGTCTGCGGGGAAGACTGTGATTCTTACGGTTGTCGATAGGTTCTCTAAGGCGGCACATTTCATTCCTCTCGCTAAACTTCCTTCCGCTAAGGAGACGGCACAAATCATCATCGAGAATGTGTTCAGAATTCATGGCCTCCCGTTAGACGCCGTTTCAGACAGAGGTCCGCAATTCACGTCACAGTTTTGGAGGGAGTTCTGTCGTTTGATTGGTGCGTCCGTCAGTCTCTCTTCCGGGTTTCATCCCCAGTCTAACGGTCAAGCAGAGAGGGCCAATCAGACGATTGGTCGCATACTACGCAGCCTTTCTTTCAGAAACCCTGCGTCTTGGGCAGAACAGCTCCCCTGGGCAGAATACGCTCACAACTCGCTTCCTTCGTCTGCTACCGGGTTATCTCCGTTTCAGAGTAGTCTGGGTTACCAGCCTCCTCTGTTCTCATCCCAGCTTGCCGAGTCATCGTTCCCTCCGCTCAAGCGTTTGTCCAACGTTGTGAGCGCACCTGGAGGAGGGTGAGGTCTGCACTTTGCCGTTACAGGGCACAGACTGTGAGAGCCGCCAATAAACGTAGGATTAAGAGTCCAAGGTATTGTTGCGGCCAGAGAGTGTGGCTTTCCACTCGCAACCTTCCTCTTACGACAGCTTCTCGTAAGTTGACTCCCGCGGTTCATTGGTCCGTTCCGTGTCTCCCAGGTCGTCAATCCTGTCGCTGTGCGACTGCTTCTTCCGCGACATCTTCGTCGCGTCCATCCTGTCTTCCATGTCTCCTGTGTCAAGCCCTTTCTTCGCACCCCCGTTCGTCTTCCCTCCCCCTCCCGTCCTTGTCGAGAGCGCACCTATTTACAAGGTACGTAGGATCATGGACATGCGTTCTCGGGGACGGGGTCACCAATACTTAGTGGATTGGGAGGGTTACGGTCCTGAGGAGAGGAGTTGGGTTCCGTCTCGGGACGTGCTGGACCGTTCACTGATTGATGATTTCCTCCGTTGCCGCCAGGATTCCTCCTCGAGTGCGCCAGGAGGCGCTCGGTGAGTGGGGGTACTGTCATGTTTTGTCTTATATTGTCTTGTCATTTTGCTTTTCCTTCTGTTCGTTTTCCCCCTGCTGGTCTTTTA
>NW_025756267.1:0-6722 GCF_021184085.1 Oncorhynchus gorbuscha
CATACATACATACATACATACATACATACATACATACATACATACATACATACATACATACATACATACATACATACATACATACATACATACATACATACATACATACATACATACATACATACATACATACATACATACATACATACATACATACATACATACATACATACATACATACATACATACATACATACATACATACATACATACATACATACATACATACATACATACATACATACATACATACATACATACATACATACATACATACATACATACATACATACATACATACATACATACATACATACATACATACATACATACATACATACATACATACATACATACATACATTCAATCAATCCCTATACCAGTCTGCTGTTCCCACATGCTTCAAGAGGGCCACCATTGTTCCTGTTCCCAAGAAAGCTAAGGTAACTGAGCTAAACGACTACCCGCCCCGTAGCACTCACTTCCGTCATCATGAAGTGCTTTGAGAGACTAGTCAAGGACCATATCACCTCCACCCTACCTGACACCCTAGACCCACTCCAATTTGCTTACCGCCCAAATAGGTCCACAGACGATGCATCTCAACCACACTGCACACTGCCCTAACCCACCTGGACAAGAGGAATACCTATGTGAGAATGCTGTTCATCGACTACAGCTCGGCATTCAACACCATAGTACCCTCCAAGCTCGTCATCAAGCTCGAGACCCTGGGTCTCGACCCATCCCTGTGCAACTGGGTACTGGACTTCCTGACGGGCCCCCCAGGTGGTGAGGGTAGGCAACAACATCTCCTCCCCGCTGATCCTCAACACGGGGCCCCACAAGGGTGCGTTCTGAGCCCTCTCCTGTACTCCTGTTCACCCACGACTGCGTGGCCACGCACGCTCCAACTCAATCATCAAGTTTGTGGATCGACACAACAGTGGTAGGCTTGATTACCAACAACGACGAGACGGCCTACAGGGAGGAGGTGTCATGCAGGTGAAGGAGGACCCAAACGCGACTTAACAGAAACAGAGTTTATTAATGCTCAAAACCGAATAACTGAAATCCTCTAGATAGTAGAGGGGAAAACAACTGAGAAGCGGCCACAGACTGCAGGTCGCCGGGTAGGCGCAGGCCGTAGTCAACTGAGACACCTGCTCACACGCAGCGTCTGAAGAAGGCACAAAACACGACAGGACAGGGTGATACACAATCACGGCAAAAAACACGACAGGACAGGGCGAAACGCAATTACAGCATGGAATACAAAACAAGGAACCGATGGAACAGGAACGGATCACAAAGGAATAAATAGGGAGTCTAATCAGGGGAAAGGATCGGGAACAGGTGTGGAAAGACTAAATGATGATTAGGGAATAGGAACAGCTGGGAGCAGGAACGGAACGACAGAGAGAAGAGAGAGCGAGAGAGTGAGAGAGGGAGGGGGAGAGAGAAGGATAGAACCAAACAAGACCAGCAGAGGGAAACGAATAGCATGGGGAGCACAGGGACAAGACATGACAATGAATGACAAACATGACAGTACCCCCCCACTCACCGAGCGCCTCCTGGCGCACTCGAGGAGGAATCCTGGCGGCAACGGAGGAAATCATCGATGAGCGAACGGTCCAGCACGTCCCGAGACGGAACCCAACTCCTCTCCTCAGGACCGTAACCCTCCCAATCCACTAGGTATTGGTGACCCCGTCCCCGAGAACGCATGTCCATAATCTTATGTACCTTGTAAATAGGTGCGCTCTCGACAAGGACGGGAGGGGGAGGGAAGACGAACGGGGGTGCGAAGAAAGGGCTTAACACAGGAGACATGGAAGACAGGATGGACGCGACGAAGATGTCGCGGAAGAAGCAGTCGCACAGCGACAGGATTGACGACCTGGGAGACACGGAACGGACCAATGAACCGCGGAGTCAACTTACGAGAAGCTGTCGTAAGAGGAAGGTTGCGAGTGGAAAGCCACACTCTCTGGCCGCAACAATACCTTGGACTCTTAATCCTGCGTTTATTGGCGGCTCTCACCGTCTGTGCCCTGTAACGGCAAAGTGCAGACCTCACCCTCCTCCAGGTGCGCTCACAACGTTGGACAAACGCTTGAGCGGAGGGAACGCTGGACTCGGCAAGCTGGGATGAGAACAGAGGAGGCTGGTAACCCAGACTACTCTGAAACGGAGATAACCCGGTAGCAGACGAAGGAAGCGAATTGTGAGCGTATTCTGCCCAGGGGAGCTGTTCTGCCCAAGACGCAGGGTTCCTGAAAGAAAGGCTGCGTAGTATGCGACCAATCGTCTGATTGGCCCTCTCTGCTTGACCGTTAGACTGGGGATGAAACCCGGAAGAGAGACTGACGGACGCACCAATCAAACGACAGAACTCCCTCCAAAACTGTGACGTGAATTGCGGACCTCTGTCTGAAACGGCGTCTAACGGGAGGCCATGAATTCTGAATACATTCTCAATAATGATTTGTGCCGTCTCCTTAGCGGAAGGAAGTTTAGCGAGGGAATGAAATGTGCCGCCTTAGAGAACCTATCGACAACCGTCAGAATCACAGTCTTCCCCGCAGACAAAGGCAGACCGGTAATGAAGTCTAAGGCAATGTGAGACCATGGTCGAGAAGGAATGGGAGCGGTCTGAGACGACCGGCAGGAGGAGAGTTACCCGACTTAGTCTGCGCGCAGTCCGAACAGGCAGCCACGAAACGGCGCGTGTCACGCTCCTGAGTCGGCCACCAAAAGCGCTGGCGAATAGACGCAAGAGTGCCTCGAACACCGGGATGACCCGCTAACTTGGCAGAGTGAGCCCACTGAAGAACAGCCAGACGAGTGGAAACAGGGACGAAAAGGAGGTTACTAGGACAAGCGCGCGGCGACGCAGTGTGCGTGAGTGCTTGCTTAACCTGTCTTTCAATTCCCCAGACTGTTAACCCGACAACACGCCCATAAGGAAGAATCCCCTCGGGATCAGTAGAAGCCACAGAAGAACTAAACAGACGGGATAAGGCATCAGGCTTGGTGTTCTTGCTACCCGGACGGTAAGAAATCACAAACTCGAAACGAGCGAAAAACAACGCCCAACGAGCTTGACGGGCATTAAGTCGTTTGGCAGAACGGATGTACTCAAGGTTCTTATGGTCTGTCCAAACGACAAAAGGAACGGTCGCCCCCTCCAACCACTGTCGCCATTCGCCTAGGGCTAAGCGGATGGCGAGCAGTTCACGGTTACCCACATCATAGTTGCGCTCAGATGGCGACAGGCGATGAGAAAAATAAGCGCAAGGATGAACCTTATCGTCAGACTGGGAGCGCTGGGATAGAATGGCTCCCACGCCTACCTCTGAAGCGTCAACCTCGACAATGAATTGTCTAGTGACGTCAGGAGTAACGAGGATAGGAGCGGACGTAAAACGTTCTTTTAGAAGATCAAAAGCTCCCTGGGCGGAACCGGACCACTTAAAACACGTCTTGACAGAAGTAAGAGCTGTGAGAGGGGCAGCAACTTGACCGAAATTACGAATGAAACGCCGATAGAAATTAGCGAAACCTAAGAAGCGCTGCAACTCGACACGTGACCTTGGAACGGGCCAATCACTGACAGCTTGGACCTTAGCGGAATCCATCTGAATGCCTTCAGCGGAAATAACGGAACCGAGAAAAGTAACGGAGGAGACATGAAAAGAGCACTTCTCAGCCTTTACGTAGAGACAATTCTCTAAAAGGCGCTGTAGAACACGTCGAACGTGCTGAACATGAATCTCGAGTGACGGAGAAAAAATCAGGATATCGTCAAGATAGACAAAAACAAAAATGTTCAGCATGTCTCTCAGAACATCATTAACTAATGCCTGAAAAACAGCTGGCGCATTGGCGAGACCGAACGGCAGAACCCGGTACTCAAAATGCCCTAACGGAGTATTAAACGCCGTTTTCCACTCGTCCCCCCTCTCTGATGCGCACGAGATGGTAAGCGTTACGAAGGTCCAACTTAGTAAAGCACCTGGCTCCTGCAGAATCTCGAAGGCTGATGACATAAGGGGAAGCGGATAACGATTCTTAACCGTTATGTCATTCAGCCTCGATAATCCACGCAGGGGCGCAGAGTACCGTCCTTCTTCTTAACAAAAAGAACCCCGCCCCGGCCGGAGAGGAAGAAGGCACTATGGTACCGGCGTCAAGAGACACAGACAAATAATCCTCGAGAGCCTTACGTTCGGGAGCCGACAGAGAGTATAGTCTACCTCGAGGAGGAGTGGTCCCCGGAAGGAGATCAATACTACAATCATACGACCGGTGAGGAGGAAGGGAGTTGGCTCGGGACCGACTGAAGACCGTGCGCAGATCATGATATTCCTCCGGCACTCCTGTCAAATCGCCAGGTTCCTCCTGAGAAGTAGGGACAGAAGAAATGGGAGGGATGGCAGACATTAAACACTTCACATGACAAGAAACGTTCCAGGATAGGATAGAATTACTAGACCAATTAATAGAAGGATTATGACATACAAGCCAGGGGTGACCCAAAACAACAGGTGTAAACGGTGAACGGAAAATCAAAAAAGACATAGTCTCACTGTGGTTACCAGATACTGTGAGAGTTAAAGGTAGTGTCTCAAATTTGATACTGGGAAGATGACTACCATCTAAGGCAAACATGGGCGTAGGCCTGTCTAACGGTCTGAAAGGAATGTTATGTTTCCGAGCCCATGCTTCGTCCATGAAACAACCCTCAGCCCCAGAGTCAATCAAAGCACTGCATGTAGCACCCGAACCGGTCCAGCGTAGATGGACCGACATAGTAGTACAAGATCTAGATGAAGGGACCTGAGTAGTAGCGCTCACCAGTAGCCCTCCGCTTACTGATGGGCTCTGGCCTCTTACTGGACATGAAATAACAAAATGTCCAGCAACTCCGCAATAGAGGCACAGGCGGTTGGTGATCCTCTGTTCCCTCTCCTTATTCGAGATGCGAATCCCTCCCAGCTGCATGGGCTCAGTCTCAAAGCCAGAGGGAGATGGTTGCGATGCGGAGCAGGGAAACACCGTTGATGCGAGCTCTCTTCCACGAGCCCGGTGACGAAGATCTACCCGTCGTTCTATGCGGATGGCGAGAGCAATCAAGGAGTCCACATCTGAAGGAACCTCCCGGGAGAGAATCTCATCCTTAACCACTGCGTGGAGTCCCTCCAGAAAACGAGCGAGCAGCGCCGGCTCGTTCCACTCACTAGAGGCAGCAAGAGTGCGAAACTCAATGGAATAATCCGTTATGGACCGTTCACCTTGGCATAAGGAAGCCAGGGCCCTAGAAGCCTCCTCACCAAAAACTGAACGGTCAAAAACCCGAATCATCTCCTCTTTAAAGTTCTGGAATCTGTTAGAGCAATCAGCCCTTGCCTCCCAGATAGCTGTGCCCCATTCTCGAGCCCGGCCAGTAAGGAGTGAAATGACGAAAGCAACCCGAGCTCTCTCTCTAGAGTATGTGTGGGGTTGAGAGAGAACACAATCTCACACTGCGTGAGAAAGGAGCGGCACTCAGTGGGCTGCCCGGAGTAGCAAGGTGGGTTATTAACCCTGGGTTCAGGAGGCTCGGCAGGCCAGGGAGTAACAGGTGGCACGAGACGTAGACTCTGGAACTGTCCAGAGAGGTCGGAAACCTGAGCGGCCAGGTTCTCCACGGCATGGCGAGCAGCAGACAATTCCTGCTCGTGTCTGCCGAGCATGGCTCCTTGGATCTCGACGGCAGTGTAACGAGCGTCTGAAGTCGCTGGGTCCATTCTTTGGTCGGTTCCTTCTGTCATGCAGGTGAAGGAGGACCCAAACGCGACTTAACAGAAACAGAGTTTATTAATGCTCAAAACCGAATAACTGAAATCCTCTAGATAGTAGAGGGGAAAACAACTGGAGAAGCGGCCACAGACTGCAGGTCGCTTCGGGTAGGCGCAGGCCGTAGTCAACTGAGACACCTGCTCACACGCAGCGTCTGAAGAAGGCACAAAACACGACAGGACAGGGTGATACACAATCACGGCAAAAAACACGACAGGACAGGGCGAAACGCAATTACAGCATGGAATACAAAACAAGGAACCGATGGAACAGGAACGGATCACAAAGGAATAAATAGGGAGTCTAATCAGGGGAAAGGATCGGGAACAGGTGTGGAAAGACTAAATGATGATTAGGGGAATAGGAACAGCTGGGAGCAGGAACGGAACGACAGAGAGAAGAGAGAGCGAGAGAGTGAAAGGGGGAGGGGGAGAGAGAGGGACAGAACCAAACAAGACCAGCAGAGGGAAACGAACAGCATGGGGAGCACAGGGACAAGACATGACAATGAATGACAAACATGACAGTATCACCGCCTGGTACGGCAACTGCTCCGCCCTCAACCGTAAGGCTCTCCAGAGGGTAGTGAGGACTGCACAACGCATCACCGGGGCAAACTACCTGCCCTCCAGGACACCTACACCACCCGTTGTTACAGAAAGGCCATAAAGACTAACATTGAGTGGCTGCTGCCAACACACTGTCATTGACACTGACCCAACTCCAGCCATTTTAATAATGGGAATTGATGGAAATGATGTAATATAATATATATATATATATATATATATATATATATATATATCACTAGCCCTACACTCGCATTAACATCTGCTAACCATGTGTATGTGACAAATAAAATTTGATTTGATTTG